>NC_056447.1:52509358-52553257 GCF_018296145.1 Oncorhynchus tshawytscha | reverse complement strand
TTGTCTAGCAAAGTCTATGGCTGTCTGGGTGGTTCTCAATCAGAGGCAGATGCTTATCGTTGTCTCTGATTGGGAACCATATTTAGGCAGCCATATTCTTTGAGTTTGTCGTGGGTGATTGTCCTTAGTGTCCTATGTGTACTCTCTGTTAGTTTGCACCAGTTAGGCTGTTTCGGTTTTGTTTATTGTTTTTGTAAGTTCGTGTTCTTTGTTGTATTAAACATGGATCACAATCGACACGCTGCAGTTTGGTCCGACTCTCCTTCATCACCACTAGAAAACCGTTACAGAATCACCCACCAACCAAGGACCAAGCGGCGTGGTAAACAGAGGCAGCAGCAACAGCAGCAGCAGGAGAAGCGACAGGTGCAGCAGGAGCAACAGCAGCAGCAGCAAAGGCAGCAGCAGGAGCAAAGGCAGCAGCAGGAGAAGCAACAGAGGCAGCAGCAGCATTGGGAGAGGCTGCACTCTTTGGATAAATGGACTTGGGAGGAGATCCTTGACGGACAAGGACCCTGGGCAGAGCCATGGATGGAATTGGAGCTGTCGGCGAAGCAGAGTGCTGAGTCTGAGAGTGTGGAGGATGTATTGGACAGAGTAGAAAGAAAGGTGTGGGCTTGGCATAGCATGCACGGCATACCAGTGCCAGCACCACGCATCAGGCCTACAGTGCGTCCCACCTGTTCAGCGCTGCCGGAGCCTTTCTCCTCTACAGCGCTGCTGGAGTCTTCCGCCTGTTCAGCGCAGCCAGAGCCTTTCTCCTCTCCTGCGCGGCCGGAGTCTCCCGCCTGTTCAGCGCAGCCAGTCTACAAGGAGCTGCCAGTCTGTAAGGAGCTGCCAGTCTGTAAGGAGCTAACAGTCTGTAAGGAGCTGCCAGTCTGTAAGGAGCTGCCGGTCTGTAAGGAGCTGCCGGTCTGCACGGGCTGCCGGTCTGCACGGAGCTGCCGGTCTGCACGGAGCTGCCGGTCTGCACGGAGCTGCCGGTCTGCACGGAGCTGCCGGTCTGCACGGAGCTGCCGGTCTGCACGGAGCTGCCGGTCTGCACGGAGCTGTCAGTCTGCACGGAGCTGTCAGTCTGCACGGAGCTGCAAGTCTGCACGGAGCTGCCAGTCTGCACGGAGCTGCCAGTCTGCACAGAGCTGCCAGTCTGCACAGAGCCGCCAGAGCTGCCAGTCTGTAAGAAGCCGCCAGAACTGTCAGCCTACATGGAGCAGCCAGAGCTGTCAGTCTGCATGAAGCAGCCAGAGATGTCAGTCTGCATGGAGCAGCCAGTCTGCATGGAGCAGCCAGTCTGCAAGGAGCTGTCAGTCTGCAAGGAGCTGTCAGTCTGCAAGGAGCTGTCAGTCTGCAAGGAGCTGTCAGTCTGCACGGAGCTGCCAGTCTGCACGGAGCTGCCAGTCTGCACGGGCTGCCAGTCTGCACGGAGCTACCAGTCTGCACGGAGCTACCAGTCTGCAAGGAGCTGCCAGTCTGTAAGGAGCTGCCAGTCTGCACGGAGCCGCCAGAGCTGTCAGCCTACATGGAGCAGCCAGAGCTGTCAGTCTGCATGAAGCAGCCAGAGATGTCAGTCTGCATAGAGCAGCCAGTCTGCATGGAGCAGCCAGTCTGCAAGGAGCTGTCAGTCTGCAAGGAGCTGTCAGTCTGCAAGGAGCTGTCAGTCTGCAAGGAGTTGTCAGTCTGCAAGGAGCTGTCAGTCTGCAAGGAGCTGTCAGTCTGTAAGAAGCCGCCAGAGCTGTCAGCCTATATGGAGCAGCTAGTGCTGCCAGTCTGCCCAGCGCCGCCAGTGCCCCCCGTCTGCCCAGCGTCACCAGTCTGCCCAGCGCCGTCAGTCTGCCCAGCATCGCCAGTCTGCCCAGCGTCGCCAGTCTGCCCAGCGCCACCAGTCTGCCCAGCATCGCCAGTCTGCCCAGCACGCCAGGCTGCCCAGCACTGCCAGTCTGCCTAGTGTCGCCAGTCTGCCCAGCGCCGCCAGGCTGCCCAGCGCCGCCAGATCTGCCAGTCAGCCAGACTCTTCCAGATCTGCCAGTCAGCCAGTCTCTTCCAGATCTGCCAGTCAGCCAGACTCTTCCAGATCTGCCAGTCAACCAGACTCTTCCAGATCTGCCAGTCAACCAGACCCTTCCAGATCTGCCAGTCAACCAGACTCTTCCAGATCTGCCAGTCAACCAGACTCTTCCAGATCTGCCAGTCAACCAGACTCTTCCAGATCTGCCAGTCAGCCAGACTCTTCCAGATCTGCCAGTCAGCCAGTCTCTTCCAGATCTGCCAGTCAGCCAGACTCTTCCAGATCTGCCAGTCAACCAGACTCTTCCAGATCTGCCAGTCAACCAGACCCTTCCAGATCTGCCAGTCAACCAGACTCTTCCAGATCTGCCAGTCAACCAGACTCTTCCAGATCTGCCAGTCAACCAGACTCTTCCAGATCTGCCAGTCAACCAGACTCTTCCAGATCTGCCAGTCAACCAGACTCTTCCAGATCTGCCAGTCAACCAGACTCTTCCAGATCTGCCAGTCAACCAGACTCTTCCAGATCTGCCAGTCAACCAGACTCTTCCAGATCTGCCAGTCAACCAGACTCTTCCAGATCTGCCAGTCAACCAGACTCTTCCAGATCCGCCAGTCAGCCGGGATCTGCCAGAACTGCCAGTCGGCCAGGATCCGCCAGTCAGCCAGGATCCGCCAGTCTGCCAGGATCAGTTAGATCCGCCATTCAGCCAGGATCCGCCAGTCTGCCAGGATCCGCCAGTCAGCCAGGATCCGCCAGTCAGCCAGGATCCGCCAGTCAGCCAGGATCCGCCAGTCCATGATCCGCCAGTCAGCCAGGATCCGCCAGTCTTTCAGGATCCGCCAGAAGTGCCAGTCAACCAGGATCCGCCAGTCAGCCAGGATCCGCTAGTCTGCCAGGATCCGCCAGTCTGCCAGGATCCGCCAGTCTGCCAGGATCCGCCAGAACTGCCAGTCTGCCAGGATCCGCCAGTCTGCCAGGATCCGCCAGAACTGCCAGTCGGCCAGGATCTGCCAGTCGGCCAGGATCTGCCAGTCAGCCAGGATCTGCCAGTCGGCCAGGATCTGCCAGTCGGCCAGGATCTGCCAGTCGGCCAGGATCTGCCAGTCGGCCAGGATCCGCCAGTCTGCCAGGATCAGTTAGATCCGCCAGTCTGCCAGGATCCGCCAGTCTGCCAGGATCCGCCAGTCTGCCAGGATCCGCCAGTCAGCCAGGATCCGCCAGTCAGCCAGGATCCGCCAGTCTCCCAGGACCCACCAGTCAGCCAGGATCCGCCAGAAGTGCCAGTCAGCCAGGATCTGCCGGAACCACCAGCCAGCCAGGATCTGGTAGATTCATCAACCTGCCTGAGCTTCCTCTCACTCCTGAGCTTCCTCTCACTCCTGAGCTTCCTCTCACTCCTGAGCTTCCTCTCACTCCTGAGCTTCCTCTCACTCCTGAGCTTTCTCTCACTCCCGAGCTTCCCCTCAGTCCCGAGCTGCCTCAGTCCCGAGCTGTCCTTCAGTCCCGATCTGCTCCTCAGTCCAGTGGGGTTCTGGGTGAGGACTACTAGGCCATGGTCGGCGGCGAGGGTGGACTATCCAGGGACGAAGGGAGAGGGGACTAAGACATTAAATGAGTGGGGTCCACGTCCCGCGCCCGAGCCGCCACCATGGACAGACGCCCACCCGGACCCTCCCTATTGTTTTGAGGTGCGTTCGGGAGTCCGCACCTTAGGGGGGTTCTGTCACGCCCTGGTCAAAGTATTTTGTGTTCATCTTTATGTATTTGGTCAGGCCAGGGTGTGGCATGGGGTTTTTGTAATTGTGGTGTGTTTGTCTTGGGGTTTTGGTGGTGGTATTGGGATTGTAGCTTAGTGGGTTGTCTAGCAAAGTCTATGGCTGTCTGGAGTGGTTCTCAATCAGAGGCAGATGCTTATCGTTGTCTCTGATTGGGAACCATATTTAGGCAGCCATATTCTTTGAGTTTGTCGTGGGTGATTGTCCTTAGTGTCCTATGTGTACTCTCTGTTAGTTTGCACCAGTTAGGCTGTTTCGGTTTTGTTTATTGTTTTTTGTAAGTTCGTGTTCTTTGTTTTATTAAACATGGATCGCAATCGACACGCTGCAGTTTGGTCCGACTCTCCTTCATCACCACTAGAAAACCGTTACACTGTGCCAGTCTCCTTCCTACCCTATCAGACAGTCATCACCAGCAAGCAGCCTGTACCAGTCTCATTCCTACCCTATCAGACAGTCATCAAGAGGCAGGGGTTCAAATAGAGGCAGACCATTCCACAGATGAACTGCAGGCAGGGGAATGAGGAAATCTAAATATGCATCCCAAATGGCACTCTGTTCCCTATATAGTGCACTGCTTTAGACCAGAGCCCTATAGAACCCTATTCCCTATATATAGTGCACTGCTTTAGACCAGAGCCCTATAGAACCCTATTCCCTATATAGTGCACTGCTTTAGACCAGAGCCCTATAGAACCCTATTCCCTATATAGTGCACTGCTTTAGACCAGAGCCCTATGGAACTCTATTCCCTATATATATAGTGCACTACTTTAGACCAGAGCCCTATAGAACCCTATTCCCTATATAGTGCACTACTTTAGACCAGGGTTCCATTTGGGACAGAGTCAACTGAACTATTTAAACGCTGTTCATGCGGTAGACCTTTTCAGACAATCCCATCCATTGATTTCCCCGGATGGAGTGTGAGATTGGACAGCCCAGAGGATCTCATCTAAGGCATTAGATTCAATCAGATCAAACGTTAACCCGGCAAAAAGCAGACACCGGGCATAGCTGATGTTTTTTGGTGGTGTCGGAGGTGGAACTGAGCTGGAGCCGTCAAATCGATCGCTGTCACGAAGCCATACCAGTCCCCACTCACATTAGCCGTTCAGAAGGAGAAAGTGTAGGAATACAGAAATAATTATTAGGCTCATTATTATTAAATCATTAACCTAATTAATTCATGTTTCTATCATCTTAACAGAGGTGTAGATCACATCTCACATTCCACTGTTCCAACTTGTGAACAAGGCTGTATGGGATTTCTGTTCATGCGACTCCGTGAAACCAATGTCCGCATTAGGTATAATGCCAGGAGCCACTTGCGGATTTGACAGCTCCGACGCAGTTCCACCTCTGACATCACCAAAACAACCGCCATGTGGTTGTTGGTTAAAGCGGATCTGATTGAATCGAGCACTAAATGTATCTGTCTTCTGTCCTGCAATCTGCAATGAGCCGCATCATATAAACTCTGTTTTCTCTTTCCTCAGTGGAGAAAAGTCCCTCAGTCAGACCAGGGGCATATATCTTGTGAGCTGGCTCAGGCACAAGCTTACGACACCTTCTACACTTACTGAACAAGTTTCAGTTCCGTTTGGCAGAGTTCAGCTTTGGCAGAGTTCACAAAGAGAAGGGACGTTATTGATCCAGTCCACATAACATCTCCTCTGCCGGAGCTTCAACAACCCAAACTCAGCTTTGGCAGAGTTCACAAAGAGAAGGGACGTTATTGAACTCCTCTGCCGGAGCTTCAACAGCACAATCTGAGCATGGACATTATTGATCCAGTCCACATAACATCTCCTCTGTCGGAGCTTCAACAGCCCAAACTCAGCATGGACATTATTGATCCAGTCCACATAACATCTCCTCTGTTGGAGCTTCAACAGCCCAAACTCAGCATGGACATTATTGATCCAGTCCACATAACATCTCCTCTGCCGGAGCTTCAACAGCCCAAACTCAGCATGGACATTATTGATCCAGTCCACATAACATCTCCTCTGCCGGAGCTTCAACAGCCCAAACTCAGCATGGACATTATTGATCCAGTCCACATAACATCTCCTCTGTCGGAGCTTCAACAGCACAAACTGAGAGGCACAATAATGAATGTAATCCAAAAGCTATGTTCTACGTTTAAGTTGTGAAGATGACGTAGTTTGCGGTATATTCTATGTTTAAGTTGATTTACTAATATTTGAAAATAATTATAACTTATAACTTTCACTAAGCTTGTAAACAAATGTCAGCTGTTCTAGCTATACTGAGGTATACTGACACTGATGCGGGTGGCAGGTAACCTAGTGATTAAAAACGTTGAGTCAGTAACTGAAAGGTCACTGGTTTAAATCCCAGAGCCGACTATGTGAAAAATATGTAAAGGTATTTAAACCTAATTGCTCCTGTAAGTCGTTCTGGATAAGAGCGTCTGCTAAATGACTCTAATGTAAATGCACTGTTTACGTTAGGGCTGGGCAGTTGTCCAGGCTGATTGGTGAGGTCCAGGCTGGTGGCCAGCAGTTTTTCCCCCAGGATGGAGGTGAGGTACTGGGCCATGACATCCTGCTGAGTCGGGGTACAGTGATTCTCCAGGGACAGGATCACTGGGTACGGAGACACCTGGCACAGAATAGTCTCTCTCAAGGGTCTGTCATGCCAGCAAGACACAAGATAACCATACCAGCAATGGAGGTCCTGTGTGACTCGGGTTTGGGTTCAATTCCCAAAGGAGTCTCACACACACGTTCTAAAAATATAAACACGTTTCACAGTGAATAGCCCATTGCCAAGCAACCAGAATCAAAGAGGCCCATCTCCCCTTCAGTGAATAACACCCTCTATTAGTGATGGTAGCCAGTGAATTAGAATACGCAAACAACACACCAGGCAGTACAGTAGAACCCTGAGACAACGTTCTGATTCCATTACCCTCCTAGACAACACTATGGGACTTATATCAAAGTAAGTGTCCTAAAGATGTACACTGTTGTTAGTTCTTTATCTGTGGTGTGGTCCTACCTCAAAGGCATGCTGCTCCACGGTAGTGATGACGTCCTTGAACAGGATCTTGCTGGTCAGAGTGTGACCATGGTAGACTATAGGCTCTGCACTAGGACCATCCCAGCAGTCAATCTCCAGACAACGACAACCTCTCCTCAGCGCACTGAGGACACACCGAGAGAGAGACAGATGGACGCGTAAGGAACACAAGATGATTACTAGGAGGAGGACTGAGGACATCTGTAGTTTACCAGCGACATACAGAGAACAAATGATAAAGTCGAAAATAGACCCAAACCTTATTTCTTTTATAGTATATCACTCACACTGTTTTACAGGCCATGAAAGTTAATTCTGCAGACCGGTCAAAGAAATTATGTTTTCGATTATAATTTGATTTCCATTTTGCGTTATTCAGTACCAAAACGTTGAATGATTAATGAGTTAATAACCATCATATCAAAATGTATGGCCATATAAAAGCACAGACACAAAAGGGAGGATTTCCTTCTGACACACTAGCTCCCATCTGCACAGACTTGTCACACTGAACGTACAGCAATAGTGGTTTGATTCATTGTTGGTCTTTATGTTCTTTATGCTCCTGATTCAGTTCTCCCTTTCCATCCTTTGCTCACCTGGCGGCTAGACACAGAGTCCAGTCATCTCCCCTCCCTAGTCACCTCCCCTCCCCAGTCACCTCCCCTCCATAGTCACCTCCCCTCCATAGTGTCTCCCCTCCCCAGTCACCTCCCCTCCCCAGTCACCTCCCCGCCCCAGTCACCTCCCTCCCCAGTCACCTCCCCTCCCCAGTCACCTCCCCTCCCCAGTCACCTCCCCTCCCCAGTCACCTCCCCTCCCCAGTCACCTCCTATTTCATTAGCTGTGTAAACCAGACCTCCCCACCAGACCTCCCCTCCCCAGTCACCTCCCCGTTCTTTAGCTGAGTGAACCAGACCTCCCCACCAGACCTCCCCACCAGACCTCCCCACCTCCACTCCCCAGTCACCTCCACTCCCCAGTCACCTCCCCTCCCCAGTCACCTCCTATTTCTTTAGCTGTGTAAACCAGACCTCCCCTCCCCACCAGACCCCTCCCCAGTCACCTCCATTTCTTTAGCTGTGTAAAAGACCTCCCCTCCCCCCTCCCTAGTCACCTCCCCTAGTCACCTCCCCTCTCCAGTCACCTCCCCTCCTAAGTCACCTCCCCTCCTAAGTCACCTCCCCTCCCCAGTCACCACCCCGTTCATTAGCTGAGTGAACCAGGCCCCCCATCACGGCCCCCATCAGGCCTCCCCACCAGACCTCCTCCTAAGACACTTCCCCTCCCCAGTCACCTCCCCTCCCCAGTCACCTCCCCATTCATTAGCTGAGTGAACCAGGCCCCCACATCAGGCCCTCCCACCAGACCTCCTCCCCAGTCACTCAATTAGAGGGCTTTACTACAGTCTATTACAGACGAGTGGGAGACACGGCTGCATCCCAAATGGCACCCTATTCCCTACATAGTGCACTACTTATGACCAGAACCTTCAAAAGTCGTGCACTATATAGGGAATAGGGTGCCATTTGGGATGCTGGCATTGTATTAGACAGGAGTGAGAGTACTCTATATTATACACAGGGGAAAGACAGTATATTACAGCAGAGAGAGAGAGTACTCTACTGGTCTCAGAGGACCAATAATGGCCTAGTTCTGCTGCCATCAGCCCCTTTCTCACTCAGTTCACCTCCTTTTTGTCCTTTAGTTAGCGGATGGAGAGGCTGCATTACTGAATATGTAGGAGAGACTAAGTGAGCAGACACTGCGGTTTGAGAGGAGAGGGTTTAAACTGAGAGAGCAGACACTGCAGTTTGAGAGGAGAGGGTTTAAACTGAGAGAGCAGACACTGTGGTTTGAGAGGAGAGGGTTTAAACTGAGAGAGCAGACACTACGGTTTGTGAGGAGAGGGTTTAAACTGAGAGAGCAGACACTATGGTTTGAGAGGAGAGGGTTTAAACTGAGAGAGCAGACACTATGGTTTGAGAGGAGAGGGTTTAAACTGAGAGAGCAGACACTGTGGTTTGAGAGGAGAGGGTTTAAACTGAGAGAGCAGACACTACGGTTTGAGAGGAGAGGGTTTAAACTGAGAGAGCAGACACTACAGTTTGAGAGGAGAGGGTTTAAACTGAGAGAGCAGACACTGCGGTTTGAGAGGAGAGGGTTTAAATTGAGAGAGCAGACACTACAGTTTGAGAGGAGAGGGTTTAAACTGAGAGAGCATACACTGTGGTTTGAGAGGAGAGGGTTTAAACTGAGAGAGCAGACACTATGGTTTGAGAGAGGGTTTAAACTGAGAGAGCAGACACTGCGGTTTGAGAGGAGAGGGTTTAAACAGAGAGCAGACACTACAGTTTGAGAGGGAGAGAGGACACTATGGTTTTAAACTGAGAGAGCAGACACTGTGGTTTGAGAGGAGAGGGTTTAAACTGAGAGGCAGACACTTGGTTTGAGAGGGTTTAAACTGAGAGAGCAGACACTATGGTTTGAGAGAGGGTTTAAACTGAGAGAGCAGACACTGCGGTTTGAGAGGGTTTAAACTGAGAGAGCAGACACTATGGTTTGAGAAGAGAGGGTTTAAACTGAGAGAGCAGACACTACGGTTTGAGAGGAGAGGGTTTAAACTGAGAGAGCAGACACTGTGGTTTGAGAGGGTTTAAACTGAGAGAGCAGACACTATGGTTTGAGAGGAGAGGGTTTAAACTGAGAGAGCAGACACTGTGGTTTGAGAGGGTTTAAACTGAGAGAGCAGACACTATGGTTTGAGAGGAGAGGGTTTAAACTGAGAGAGCAGACACTGTGGTTTGAGAGGGTTTAAACTGAGAGAGCAGACACTATGGTTTGAGAAGAGAGGGTTTAAACTGAGAGAGCAGACACTATGGTTTGAGAAGAGAGGGTTTAAACTGAGAGAGCAGACACTATGGTTTGAGAGGGTTTAAACTGAGAGAGCAGACACTGCGGTTTGAGAGGAGAGGGTTTAAACTGAGAGAGCAGACACTGGTTTGAGAGGAGAGGGTTTAAACTGAGAGAGCAGACACTATGGTTTGAGAAGAGAGGGTTTAAACTGAGAGAGCAGACACTATGGTTTGAGAGGAGAGGGTTTAAACTGAGAGAGCAGACACTACGGTTTGAGAGGAGAGGGTTTAAACTGAGAGAGCAGACACTATGGTTTGAGAGGAGAGGGTTTAATCTGAGAGAGCAGACACTGCGGTTTGAGAGGAGAGGGTTTAAACTTTAAAGAATGGCAGTGGATACACAACCAGCAGAAGCCATTTCTTAACTAGTTGTATTACCTGACATAGGTAGTGTTATTACCTGACATAGGTAGTGTTATTACCTGACATAGGTAGAATTATTACCTGACATAGGTAGTGTTATTACCTGACATAGGTAGTGTTATTACCTGACATAGGTAGTGTTATTACCCGACATAGGTATAATTATTACCTGACATAGGTAGTGTTATTACCGGACATAGGTAGTGTTATTACATGACATAGGTAGTGTTATTACCTGACATAGATAGAATTATTACCTGACATAGGTAGTGTTATTACCTGAGATAGGTAGAATTATTACCTGACATAGGTAGTGTTATGACCTGACATAGGTAGAATTATTACCTGACATAGGTATTGTTATTACCTGACATAGGTAGAATTATTACCTGACATAGGTAGTGTTATTACCTGACATATGTAGAATTATTACATGACATAGGCTGTTGTAATTACCTGACATGGGTAGTGTTATTACTTGGCATAGGTAGAATTATTACATGACATAGGCTGTTGTAATTACCTGACATAGGTAGTGTTATTACCTGACACAGGCTGTTGTAATTACCTGACATAGGTATAATTATTACATGACATAGGCTGTGGTAATTACCTGACATAGGTAGTGTTTTACCTGACATAGGTAGAATTATTACATGACATAGGCTGTTGTAATTACCTGACATGGGTAGTGTTATTACCTGACATAGGCAGTTGTAATGACCTGACATAGGTAGTGTTATTACCTGACATAGGCTGTTGTAATGACCTGACATAGGTAGTGTTATTACCTGACATAGGCAGTTGTAATGACCTGACATAGGTAGTGTTATTACCTGACATAGGCAAGTTGTAATGACCTGACATAGGTAGTGTTATTACCTGATATAGGCAGTTGTAATTACCTGACATAGGCGTCCAGGGTGCTCTTGCCGACCAGCTGGTCCCCAGTGAGGTAGGTGTTGTGAGAAGACGAGATGAAGTAGTGACACAAAGGCTGGTCCATATCCTGGTACACAGACGTGTGTATCTGGTCAAACACACTACAGTCTTTAGACTCCATGTATCTGTAGAATCCCTCGAATGTCATGCTTCTGTTCTCTCTAGCTGCCAGGGACACGCAGAGGTTGGGTGAAAAAACCCTCAACAAAAAAACAATCACTCAGTTGGATGTACTACTTTACTTGCATATGTACCTTGAGGACGTGAGGAGAGAAGGAAGTATTTGGATGGTAAAAATCTGTCCTTCTGCCCCTGAACAAGGCAGTTAACCCCTTGTTCCCCGGTAGGCTGTCATTGTAAATAATAATTTATTCTTAACTGACTTGCCTAGTTAAATAAAGGTTCAAAATAAATTTAAAAAATGTGACAATTGAGAAAGTGTCTTGTTGTGCTAGTCCACTGACGAGCTTGACTGTCTTCGTTTTACTTCCGTTTTTTGTTGTGTCAGACTGATGCCTCTGTACCTGTAGCAGAGCATTTTGTCTGATGAGCTTGACTGTCATGGTTTTACTTCCTGTTTTCGTCAGGTCAGACGGATGCCTCTATGCCTGTCGCAGCGTGGCATTTCTATGGTGCTGTTTGTATAGCGGCAGGAGATGCTAAATAGACTCGTGTCCGTTCTAATCTAAAACAAGTGGTCTCATCACATGTGACTCAGCTAAGGCTAACAAAATGCCTGGTAGGGGTACAGTCATACATACCTACTGTACAGTCGTGGACAAAAGTTTTGAGAATGACACAAATATACATTTTCACAAAGTCTGCTGCCTCAGTTTGTATGATGGCAATTTGCATATACTCCAGAATGTTATGAAGAGTGATCAGATGAATTGCAATTAATTGTAAAGTCCCTCTTTGCCATGCAAATGAACTGAATCCCCCCAAAAAAACATTTCCACTGCATTTCAGCCCTGCCACAAAAGGACCAGCTGACATCATGTCAGTGATTCTCTCGTTAACACAGGTGTGAGTGTTGATGAGGATAAGGCTGGAGATCACTCTGTCATGCTGATTGAGTTCGATTAACAGACTGGAAGCTTCAAAAGGAGGGTGGTGCTTGGAATCATTGTTCTTCCTCTGTCAACCATGGTTACCTAAAAGGAAACATGTGCCGTTATCATTGCTTTGCACAAAAAGGGCTTCACAGGCAAGGATATTGCTGCCAGTAAGATTGCACCTAAATCAACCATTTATCGGATCATCAAGAACTTCAAGGAGAGCGGTTCAATTGTTGTGAAGACGGCTTCAGGGC
Source organism: Oncorhynchus tshawytscha (assembly GCF_018296145.1). Taxonomy (NCBI): domain Eukaryota; kingdom Metazoa; phylum Chordata; class Actinopteri; order Salmoniformes; family Salmonidae; genus Oncorhynchus; species Oncorhynchus tshawytscha. The sequence continues at coordinate 52,540,891 of NC_056447.1, read as the reverse complement.
ACCAAAGAAAGTCCAGCAAGCGCCAGGACCGTCTCCTAAAGTTGATTCAGCTGCGGGATCGGGGCACAACCAGTACAGACCTTGCTCAGGAATGGCAGCAGGCAGGTGTGAGTGCATCTGCACGCACAGTGAGGTGAAGACTTTTGGAGGATGGCTTGGTGTCAAGAAGGGCAGCAAAGAAGCCGCTTCTCTCCAGGAAAAACATCAGGGACAGACTGATATTCTGCAAAAGGTACAGGGATTGGACTGCTGAGGACTGGGTTGAAGTTCAATGATGGATCCCCTTTCTGATTGTTTGGGGCATGTGGAAAAAAGCTTGTCCGGAGAAGACAAGGTGAGCGCTACCATCAGTCCTGTCATGCCAACAGTAAAGCATCCTGAGACCATTCATGTGTGGGGTTGCTTCTCAGCCAAGGGAGTGGGCTCACTCACAATTTTGCCTAAGAACACAGCCATGAATAAAGAATGGTACCAACACATCCTCCGGTAGCATCTTCTCCCAACCTTCCAGGAACAGTTGATGACAAACAATGCCTTTTCCAGCATGATGGAGCACCTTGCCATAAGGCAAAAGTGATAACTAAGTGGCTCGGGGAACAAAACATAGATATTTTGGGTCCATGGCCAGGAAACTCCCCAGACATTAATCCCATTGAGAACTTGTGGTCAATCCTCAAGAGGTGGGTGAACAAACAAAAACCCACAAATTCTGACAAACTCCAAGCATTGATTATACAAGAATGGGCTGCCATCAGTCAGAATGTGGCCCAGAAGTTAATTGACAGCATGCCAGGGCAGATTGCAGAGGTCTTGAAAAAGAAGGGTCAACACTGCAAATATTGACTCTTTGCATCAACTTCATATAAGTGTCAATAAAAGCCTTTGACACTTATGAAATGCTTGTAATTATACTTCAGTATTCCATAGTAACATCTGACAATAATATCTAAAGACACTGAAGCAGCAGACTTTGTGAAAATTTATATTTGTGCCATTCTCAAAACTTTTGGCCACGACTGTACTGTAACAGTAAACAATGCTACCTTATATAATCTTACTTACCCTACATTATTCATCTCATATGCATACGTATATACTGTACTCTATATCATCGACTGCATCCTTATGTAATACATGTATCACTAGCCACTTTAACTATGCCACTTGGTTTACATACTCATCTCATATGTATATACTGTACTCGATATCATCTACTGTATCTTGCCTATGCTGCTCTGTACCATCACTCATTCATATATCCTTATGTACATATTCTTTATCCCCTTACACTGTGTATAAGACAGTAGTTTTGGAATTGTTAGTTAGATTACTTGTTCGTTATTACTGCATTGTCGGAACTAGAAGCACAAGCATTTCGCTACACTCGCATTAACATCTGCTAACCATGTGTATGTGACAAATAAAATTAGATTTGATTTGATTTGATTTGATTTAACAATAAAAATGAAAATAAGTGAACAAGGAAACCTAATTAATTGTGCATCATGATAGGACAGAACTGTACCAAGTCCCACCTCATCCTCTGTCACTCACCTGTCTCCTCAATCTCATATCTGTCAATCAAGCCCTCCGCTGTCTCCTGATTGGCTGCTACCTCCATTTGCTCCATGTGTAGGAACCTGAGGAGAGCGGAGGCGGCCAGAGTATTCCTTCCGGAGGAGTAGCACTGGTAGATGTCCTGGATCTCTGACCTTCTGGAGGTGGAGGCCTTGTTCTTCTTCATTGTCCGCCAGCCAGCAGAGTCCTCAAGCCCCCTGACCCAGGTCTTACCCTGGCCCCTGTGGAAACAAACCTGTTTGACTTCATTGTGTTTTCATCCTCAATGGTTTTTCATTTGTGGTATTGTTGTATTCGCGTGGCTGAGGTAAGTTTTTTTTTTATTGTCAAATAAAATGCAATCATCCTTTTAGACACAGTCCCCAGGAACCCACTGGGACATAGAAGAAGGGATCATGGTATACCGTTTATAATAGTTTACAGTTTATAATAGTTTCTATTTTATAATAGTTTACAGTTTATAATAGTTTACATTTTATAATAGTTTACAGTTTATAACAGTTTCCAGTTTATAATAGTTTATAATAGTTTGCAGTTTATAATAGTTTACAGTTTATAATAGTTTACATTTTATAATAGTTTACAGTTTATAATAGTTTACAGTTTATAATAGTTTACATTTTATAATAGTTTACAGTTTATAATAGTTTAAAATAGTTTACAGTTTATAATAGTTTACATTTTATAATAGTTTACAGTTTATAATAGTTTACAGTTTATAATAGTTTACATTTTATAATAGTTTACAGTTTATAATAGTTTACATTTTATAATAGTTTACAGTTTATAATAGTTTACAGTTTATAATAGTTTACAGTTTATAATAGTTTACATTTTATAATAGTTTACAGTTTATAATAGTTTACAGTTTATAATAGTTTACAGTTTATAATAGTTTATAATAGTTTACAGTTTATAATAGTTTACATTTTATAATAGTTTACAGTTTATAATAGTTTATAATAGTTTACAGTTTATAATAGTTTATAATAGTTTACAGTTTATAATAGTTTACAGTTTATAATAGTTTATAATAGTTTACAGTTTATAATAGTTTATAATAGTTTACAGTTTATAATAGTTTACAGTTTATAATAGTTTACAGTTTATAATAGTTTACAGTTTATAATAGTTTATAATAGTTTACAGTTTATAATAGTTTATAATAGTTTACAGTTTATAATAGTTTACAGTTTATAATAGTTTACAGTTTATAACAGTTTACAGTTTATAATAGTTTATAGTTTATAATAGTTTACAGTTTATAATAGTTTACAGTTTATAATAGTTTACAGTTTATAATAGTTTACAGTTTATAATAGTTTACAGTTTATAATAGTTTATAACAGTTTACAGTTTATAATAGTTTATAATAGTTTACAGTTTATAATAGTTTACAGTTTATAATAATTTCCATTTTATAATAGTTTATAATAGTTTACAGTTTATAATCGTTTCCATTTTATAATACTCATACTGTAGTTGACATAATCCTAGACCCTAAGGCTTTATCAAAGTCTGATAACAACTAATGTACTGTGTCTCTGTTTTATGGAAACACTTGAATGCTCACAGGGAATGGCATTGAGTGGAATGGCATTGAGTGGAATGGCATTGACTGGAATGGCATTGGCTGGAATGGCATTAACTGGAATGGCATTGAGTGGAATGGCATTGAGTGGAATGGCATTAACTGGAATGGCATTGAGTGGAATGGCATTGACTGGAATGGCATTGACTGGAATGGCATTGACTGGAATGGCATTGAGTGGAATGGCATTGGCTGGAATGGCATTAACTGGAATGGCATTGAGTGGAATTGCATTGACTGGAATGGCATTGAGTGGAATGGCATTAACTGGAATGGCATTGAGTGGAATGGCATTGGCTGGAATGGCATTAACTGGAATGGCATTGAGTGGAATGGCATTGACTGGAATGGCATTGACTGGAATGGCATTGAGTGGAATGGCATTGGCTGGAATGGCATTGACTGGAATGGCATTGACTGGAATGGCATTGAGTGGAATGGCATTGGCTGGAATGGCATTAACTGGAATGGCATTGAGTGGAATGGCATTGACTGGAATGGCATTGAGTGGAATGGCATTAACTGGAATGGCATTGAGTGGAATGGCATTGGCTGGAATGGCATTAACTGGAATGGCATTGAGTGGAATGGCATTGACTGGAATGGCATTGACTGGAATGGCATTGAGTGGAATGGCATTGGCTGGAATGGCATTGAGTGGAATGGCATTGAGTGGAATGGCATTGACTGGAATGGCATTGAGTGGAATGGCATTGACTGGAATGGCATTGACTGGAATGGCATTGACTGGAATGGCATTGAGTGGAATGGGATTGACTGGAATGGCATTGACTGGAATGGGATTGACTGGAATGGCATTGACTGGAATGGGATTGACTGGAATGGCATTGACTGGAATGGCATTGATTGGAATGGCATTGATCGCAGCACTGACTGTGACAAATAGACATCTATACTGCTTCAAAGGAACATGAAAACAGACAGGTGCCTCTATCAATTCCACTGACCGCAAAGTGGCACTCTTTTTCAATGATATGGACCTGAAAATGTAACGCTGTGTGCACCAATCAAATGTAGGCTGACTGTTAATAGTACACACGGATTGGCTGTAATGAAGTGTCACTCTTCCAGGTGCAGATGTGACATGTACCTGAGCTGAGTGCCACACCAGGGTGTTATTTTTCTCTCCTCCGCTGACTCAGAAGAGGGGGATGACAGGGAATCGAGGGTGCTCGTTCTCAGAGAGGAAGGCTCCCATCTCTTTCTCTTTCCTCAGACATGCAGGGGAGAACAGCCTGGGTGATTATTCCTATCTGCTTCTCTCTCTCTCTCTCTCTCCTCTGTTCAGCAACCCTTCAACATTTCAAACACATGCCTTACATACTGTTGTCTCAGCTCAGTGTGTGCTGTTCAGTGTGCTAGCATTGCCTCTGTAGTCTCCCACTGAGGATGTCATCGCCTCTGTGTGCTATAGGTCTACAAACCCGCCAGCACTGACAATCGTGTCGTTCACTTTTCACAACTGTGTATTTCACCACAGTTCCCCTCAGATGGTTATGTCTCTACATGACAAGTAGTATCTACTGTTGTGAAAGTATGGTTAGTAGTATCTACTGTTGTGAAAGTATGGTTAGTAGTATCTACTGTTGTGAAAGTATGGTTAGTAGTATCTACTGTTGTGAAAGTATGGTTAGGGATAACAGACGGTACAACCTACCTTATGCTGATTCCTGTGGTTCGGTAGCATGAACCACACCCAGAAAACGACTCAACCAAGAAAGCAATGGAACACTAAGGGAATGGAATGTTTGGAACTGTTGCTGCCTGGTGCTTGAGACATGTGTTCCAAGTCTACACTCTTCATTGTGATGTAAAAGAACACCACGTTCCGTTACAATAGTTGGCGATGTCACAATGGGGGCTGTCATCTCTCTTCTTTCACAGAGATCAGAGACACGTTTCCTTGATGGCTTCCAATAGTTTGGATTTCTTTGAACTTTCTGACAAACTCATTAAATCAACTTTCGTTTTTGGTGCATGACACAAAACCACTCCCAACTTTTGTTTTTCCCTTCCCCATTGTGCATAAGTAATGTTTGGACAGAGCTTATTGAACACACTAGACTAACCCACACTAGACTAGCCTTGTGGAGAGCCACACCCTTTTGTGGAGGTGTGGATGGGTCACTGAACTGGTCTCATATGATAGACATCCCATTATACCATATGTAGTTAAACCATCAAACATATCAAACATATTGAAACCACATGTTTGACTACGTTCAGTTTATCAAAATAAAATCTAATTTTATTGATCACATACACATGGTTAGCAGATGTTAATGAGAGTGTAGCGAAATGCTTCTGCCTTCTAGTTCCGACAATGCAGTAATATCTAACAAGCAATCTAACAAATTCACAACAACTACCTTATATATTATTCCATTCCAGCCATTGCAATGAGCCCATCCTCCTATAGCTGCTCCCACCAGCCGTCTCTGATGCACATTCACAGCATGTTGATGAATAGTGAGTGAAAGAAAAGGCACATTTCTGGTTGTTTCAGCTCCAGCATTTCTTCATAGCGCTCAGACATGGATTCCCCTGCTCCTGTGTTTCAACTAGCAGTGCACAACACTGGTCATAGCCTAGTCCCAGTCCTAGTCCCGGTCCTACTCCCAGTCCCAGTCCTAGTCCCAGTCCTACTCCCAGTCCCAGTCCCAGTCCCAGTCCTACTCCCAGTCACAGTCCTAGTCCTATTCCCAGTCCTAGTTCCAGTCCCAGTCCTACTCCCAGTCCCAGTCCTAGTCCTAGTCCCAGTCCCAGTCCCAGTCCTACTCCCAGTCCCAGTCCTAGTCCTAGTCCTAGTCCCAGTCCCAGTCCTACTCCCAGTCCCAGTCCCAGTCCCCGTCCTACTCCCAGTCACAGTCCTAGTCCTAGTCCCAGTCCTAGTCCCAGTCCCAGTCCTATTTCCAGTCCCAGTCCCAGTCCTAGTCCCAGTCCTACTCCCAGTCCCAGTCCTATTTCCAGTCCCAGTCCCAGTCCCCGTCCTACTCCCAGTCACAGTCCTAGTCCCAGTCCCAGTCCTATTTCCAGTCCTAGTCCCAGTCCTATTTCCAGTCCCAGTGTGGCACGGTTAGTGTGAATCCCAAATGCCACCCTATTCCCTATATAGTGCCCTACTGCAGACCAGAGCCCTATTCCCTATATAGTGCCCCACTGCAGACCAGAGCCCTATTCCCTATATAGTGCCCTACTGCAGACCAGAGCCCTATTCCCTATATAGTGCCCCACTGCAGACCAGAGCCCTATTCCCTATATAGTGCCCTGCAGACCAGAGCAGACCAGAGCAGAGCCCTATTCCCTATATAGTGCCCCACTGCAGACCAGAGCCCTATTCCCTATATAGTGCCCCACTGCAGACCAGAGCCCTATTCCCTATATAGTGCCCCACTGCAGACCAGAGCCCTATTCCCTATATAGTGCATTACTTTTGAGGTCAATGTGGGGAATCGTTTTAATATAATATTTTTAAGAGCAGGTTGGCATTTATTGTCATGAATCTTGCCCTGGAGGCATCTCTGCAGAGTGGTCACTAGCTGGCACAGCCACAAAGTCATAAAATCAGATTTTAAACCTACCTGTTACAGGTGTAAGGCATAAAACCAAGCAAACAGATCATGTGTTCCTGTAAAACAGGAGAAATAATGAGACAAATTTGGCTTGTGTTATGAAATCTTCTCTCAGTCTAATTTAATTTTAAAAAATACATATATATATATATATATATATATGAGGTGCAACAGGGTCAATTATATTACTTCACATTATCATGAATTCATCAATATCCGTACAAAAATAACTATCGTAAAAAAGAAAAAGTACATTCCTACCTTTTGCCATTCCATATTCAGTCCCTTAAAACCAATACAACACTATCGCTAATGCTAATATATTATATTCTTATTCTTATTATATTATTAGCTATTGCTATCCAATAAGAACAGTGCAAATTACATACCTCGTATGTTAAACCACCAGTGACAACCCGTCATTCAGGGCAGGTGGGGCAGTTTATTTTTTGGGAGGGGGGTTTGCTTCTTTTGCATGTTATTTATGCATTAATAAATCAAATCAAATCAAATCAAATTTTATTTGTCACATACACATGGTTAGCAGATGTTAATGCGAGTGTAGCGAAATGCTTGTGCTTCTAGTTCCGACAATGCAGTAATAACGAACAAGTAATCTAACTAACAATTCCAAAAAAACTACTGTCTTATACACAGTGTAAGGGGATAAAGAATATGTACATAAGGATATATGAATGAGTGATGGTACAGAGCAGCATAGCCAAGATACAGTAGATGATATCGAGTACTAATATGTGTCACATATCAGTTTGTAAACAATGTAAGAAGGAAGAAAATACATATCATTGAGTTAATAAAGCCTCCATACAAACATGGTCTGTCTTTTGTTTTCTTGAGTAAGGCAGCTCCAAAATGAAGGTGTTTCAGCCCAGCTCAGTGCTTTCTGTGGTGGCGGGGCAAGCCAGCAGAAAATACGGAGTGTTGCGCCGTGATTGGCTCAGTGTTCTGTCAATCATGGGGACACTACGTCACCGCCAAGTCTAAGGGTAGTGCTAGAAATTTCAAGCCCCTTGGGTGCTGCCATAGAGTTTACATTAGAAGTGCCCATCCAAGAAGGCTCACGGTCATTGGCCACAGATAAAATGACGTCAAATCACGTTATATGTGGAGAAGCTTTGATTGGACCGATCATGTCAACCTCATACTTTCAAAATCTTAAGTTATATTGACTACGTCTGTCCTAGCGTGCTCATTAATGTCTTCAATCAAAATGACGGATTGCCTCTTATCCACTTGTCGTCCCCTTATGCCATAGTTTGTACATCTCAATTGTCATTACAAACCACATTTGTTGAAGTCAGTCATATCAGCTATGTTTTTTTTAAAGGCAATAAATGAGGCTGAAAAAACTGTTGCCAGACAAGGCTCCGCTGATAGCCAGGTGTAGCAGTGGTAAGGTGTTGGGACTCTGCTGTTGGGACAGCTTAATGTAGACACTAACAGTTTGTGGGCACCATTTGTCACCTTTATAGTGCAATTCATGTATTGTTTAGTGTTGCGTTGTGTAGTGACTTTGCTGGCATGAATCCCACATCTTTTTTTTCCCCCACCAAGATTTACATGCGAAAATCACCAATGAAAACCAACAATCTGTATCTTTGTCCAACACATCCCAAAAGATTACCCGCTATAGAAGTGTAATTAAACATGCTACTCAAAGCTCGGGGGTATGTGGTATATTGGTCATTGTAAACTGGGTGGTTCGAGCTCTGAATGCTGATTGGTTGACAGCCGTGGTATATCAAACCGTATACCTCAGATATGACAAAATATGTATTTGTACATGCTCTGATTACATTGGTAACCAGTTTATAATAGAAATAATGCACCTCGGGGGTTTGTGGTATATGGCCAATGTACCACGTCTAAGGGCTGTATCCAGGCACTCCGCGTTGGGTCGTGCTTAAGAACAGCCCTTAGCCGTGGTATAAACTACACTCCCTCAGGCCTTATTGCTTAAATATATCACGGCTAAGGGTTGTTCTTTCGCGTCGTGCCTCAAATTTGGTTTGCATCGGTTGAATGAAGAAGTGAGTTCACGATCACTGTGAAAAGGTCACCAATCATCCGATCTACTGGCGCCATCTAGTGGTAGCAACACATTTCAGTGCATGTCAATGCAGAACGCTTGGAGGACTGGCGCCATCTAGTGGTACCAACACATTTCAGTGCATGTCAATGCAGAACGCTTGGAGGACTGGCGCCACCTAGTGGTAGCAACACATTTCAGTGCATGTCAATGCAGAACGCTTGGAGGACTGGCGCCATCTAGTGGTAGCAACACATTTCAATGCATGTCAATGCAGAACGCTTGGAGGACTGGCGCCATCTAGTGGTACCAACACATTTCAGTGCATGTCAATGCAGAACGCTTGGAGGACTGAGGACTGGCGCCATCTAGTGGTGCCAACACATTTCAGTGCATGTCAATGCAGAACGCTTGGAGGACTGGCGCCATCTAGTGGTACCAACACATTTCAGTGCATGTCAATGCAGAACGCTTGGAGGACAGGCGCCATCTAGTGGTACCAACACATTTCAGTGCATGTCAAGTCAATGCAGAACGCTTGAGGACTGGCGCCATCTAGTGGTAGCAACACATTTCAGTGCATGTCAATGCAGAACGCTTGGAGGACTGGCGCCATCTAGTGGTACCAACACATTTCAGTGCATGTCAATGCAGAATGCTTGGAGGACTGGCGCCATCTAGTGGTACCAACACATTTCAGTGCATGTCAATGCAGAACGCTTGGAGGACTGGCGCCATCTAGTGGTACCAACACATTTCAGTGCATGTCAATGCAGAACGCTTGGAGGACAGGCGCCATCTAGTGGTACCAACACATTTCAGTGCATGTCAAGTCAATGCAGAACGCTTGGAGGACTGGCGCCACCTAGTGGTACCTACACATTTCAGTGCATGTCAATGCAGAACGCTTGGAGGACTGGCGCCACCTAGTGGTAGCAACACATTTCAATGCATGTCAAGTCAATGCAGAACGCTTGGAGGACTGGCGCCACCTAGTGGTACCTACACATTTCAGTGCATGTCAATGCAGAACGCTTGGAGGACTGTCAAAGAGTCATAGTTATGACTCAAAATAATAAAATAATTCTTTCAAATCAAAATCAATAATCACAAACCTGTGACCATACATTTTGTGTGCATCACATAACCCTAACTTTTAACCCTAACCACACTGCCTACCATCATGCCTAACGTTTAAATTAAGACCAAAAAAATATTATTTTCGTTTTCATTAATTATTACAATAGAGCCAATTTCGACATTGCAGCTGGCGCATCTAGCGGGTATCGAGATACAAGATTCATGACGATAAACGCCAACCTGCTTTTAAAGATGAGAGGAAATTGCCCTCATTCATCAAATAAAATCAAATATGAAGTCATTTATTTCTTCAGGCTTATAGAGGTTCCGTATAAAAACTGGATAAGTAAATGATTAAACATGTACAGTGGCCCACTTTACTATACACCATATTATACTGTACTATATGTAACGATTCTCTTCTATCTCCTCCTCTGATGAAGAGGTGGAACAAGGATCGGACCAAAATGCAGCGTGATGATGATTCATGATATTTTAATGAAGGAAAAAAACTATACATGAAGAAACTACAAAATAATGAAATGTGAAAACCGAAACAGCCCTATCTGGTGCAAACACAGAGACAGGAACAATCACCCACAAACAGCCCTATCTGGTGTAAACACAGAGACAGGAACAATCACCCACAAACAGCCCTATCTGGTGCAAACACAGAGACAGGAACAATCACCCACAAACAGCCCTATCTGGTGTAAACACAGAGACAGGAACAATCACCCACAAACAGCCCTATCTGGTGTAAACACAGAGACAGGAACAATCACCCACAAACAGCCCTATCTGGTGCAAACACAAAGACAGGAACAATCACCCACAAACAGCCCTATCTGGTGCAAACACAAAGACAGGAACAATCACCCACAAACAGCCCTATCTGGTGTAAACACAGAGACAGGAACAATCACCCACAAACAGCCCTATCTGGTGCAAACACAAAGACAGGAACAATCACCCACAAACAGCCCCATCTGGTGCAAACACAGAGACAGGAACAATCACCCACAAACAGCCCTATCTGGTGCAAACACAGAGACAGGAACAATCACCCACAAACAGCCCTATCTGGTGCAAACACAGAGACAGGAACAATCACCCACAAACAGCCCTATCTGGTGTAAACACAGAGACAGGAACAATCACCCACAAACAGCCCTATCTGGTGCAAACACAGAGACAGGAACAATCACCCACAAACAGCCCTATCTGGTGTAAACACAGAGACAGGAACAATCACCCACAAACAGCCCTATCTGGTGCTTACACAGAGACAGGAACAATCACCCACAAACAGCCCTATCTGGTGCAAACACAGAGACAGGAACAATCACCCACAAACAGCCCTATCTGGTGCAAACACAGAGACAGGAACAATCACCCACAAACAGCCCTATCTGGTGCAAACACAGAGACAGGAACAATCACCCACAAACAGTCCTATCTGGTGCAAACACAGAGACAGGAACAATCACCCACAAACAGCCCTATCTGGTGCAAACACAGAGACAGGAACAATCACCCACAAACAGCCCTATCTGGTGTAAACACAGAGACAGGAACAATCACACAGGAACAATCACCCACAAACAGTCCTATCTGGTGCAAACACAAAGACAGGAACAATCACCCACAAAACCCAACACAAAACAGGCTACCTAAATATGGTTCCCAATCAGAGACAATGACTAACACCTGCCTCTGATTGAGAACCATATCAGGCCAAACATAGAAATAGACAAACCAGACACACAACATAGAATGCCCACCCAGCTCACGTCCTGACCAACACTAAAACAAGGAAAACACACAAGAACGATGGTCAGAACGTGACACTATACTATATTATACAATACTTTGATATGCTATACTAACCTTCACTATACTACACTGTACTATATTATACCATACCATACTGTATTATACTATACTTTACGATAGTATACTTTGTTATACCATACAATACTTTACTATACTATATTATGCTATTCTATACAATACTATACTATATTATACTATGCTATACGATACTTTACAATACTATACTATACTTTATTATACCATACAATACTTTGCTATGCTATACTGTATTCTACTATATTATATTATACTATATTATACTATTCTATACTACGATATACCACATTATACTATACCCTACACTATACTATATTATACTTTACTATGCTATACTATACTTCACTATACTTTGTTATGCCATACTTTACTATACTATACTATAGGATTGACCTGTGTAAGCTTTATCACCAGACTAGAGTGTCACACCATAGTTTGTTATACTATATATATATATATATATATATATATATATATATATATATATATGCTATACTTTACTATACTATGTTGTACTATTCTTTATTATACCATACTATACGTTACTATGCTATACTTTACTATACTATATTATGCTATGTTATGTTATACTATATTATACTATGCTACACTATACTATGCTATGCTATAACTATGCTATTCTATACTTTACTTTACTATACTACAATATACTTTCCGACACCATACTTTGTTATACTTTACTTTACTATACTGTACTACAATATATTATATTACATTATACTATACGACACTATACTTTGTTATACTATACTTTACTATACTATAGGATTGACCTGTGCTTTATCACATGACTAGAGACTGAGCTGTCTGGAAGCACAAAAGGATCAAAGCTACTTTTGCTTCATAAACATGTGTTTCACAAACGTGTCCACTGCGCTAGGAGAGCTGTGCTGTTATAAACTATAAATCACACGCACGCACGAACACAAATCAAATCAAATCAAATTTATTTATATAGCCCTTCGTACATCAGCTGATATCTCAAAGTGCTGGACAGAAACCCAGTCTAAAACCCCAAACAGCAAGCAATGCAGGTGTAGAACACACACACATACATTCTGTAATCCATAGATCAAAGACTTCATTTAATAGGAGACAATTTTACGGTGGGGTTGAGGAAAGAGAGAGAGAGAGTGTGTGGGTGTGTGTGTGTGGGGGGGTGCAATAGCATTGCTGGATATAAGTGATTCATGAATATAGAGCATGTTTAGATACATGTATATGACTTGTCTCCTCTCCTGCTCTCAGATTTACAATCAGGAGACACCAAAAAACGCTCAGACATAGCAAGGATATTGTTTAGTTGTCGAGAAGGTGTGTGCGTGTGTGTTTGTGTGTGTGTGTGTGTGTGTGTGTGTGTGTGTGTGTGTGTGTGTGTTGGGCTACCCAACACTGGATGGGGAATGCCAGCAGGTCAACACCTCACTGTCCTGTTGGGAATCAGAGGCTATGTACAACAGAAGGGCACATAAGGATACAGACGAAGTCTAATGATGACAAAGTGCTAGAACGCAGAGTTAATGTGCCAGATTAAAGAGGGGAGCCATATAAATGATGCAATTAAGTGAAAATTTCTATATTTTAGACGTGCAATACTTTTCTTATCTGTTTAATGGATGCTGCCTGACGGTGAAAATATTGGAGAGAGAGATGAGACTGTAGAATATATATTAAATAGTGGTACTGATGACTATCAATGATTTTGATGTAAAAGTGGATGCTGAAATGTAACTAATATACTCACATGTGAATCCTATGCATCAGTTCCAATGCATCAGTTTCTATGCATCAGACACCTCCCTCTGCAACTGGATCCTGGACTTCCTGACGGGCCGCCCCCAGGTGGTGAGGGTAGGTAACAGCACGTCCGCCACACTGATCTTCAACACGGGGGTCCCTCAGGGGTGCGTGCTCAGTCCCCTCCTGTACTCCTTGTTCACTCATGACTGCACGGCCAGGCACGACTCCAACACCATCATTAAATTTCTAGGTGACACAACAGTGGTAGGCCTGATCACCGACAGCGACGAGACAGCCTATAGGGAGGAGGTCACAGACCTGGCCGTGTGGTGCCAGGACTACAACCTCTCCCTCAACGTGATCAAAACAAAGGAGATGATTGTTGACTACAGGATTAAGAGGACTGAACACGCCCCCATTCTCATTGACGGGGCTGCAGTGGAGCAGGTTGAGAGCTTCAAGTTCCTTGGTATCCACATCACCAACAAACTGACATGGTCAAAGCACACCAAGACAGTTGTGAAGAAGGCACGACAAAACCTATTCACGCTCAGACTGAAAAGATTTGCCATGGGTCCTCAGATCCTCAAAAGGTTCTACAGCTGCACCATCGAGAGCATCCTGACTTGTTGCATCACTGCCTGGAATGGCAACTCCGACCGCATGGCACTACAGAGGGTAGTGCGAACAGCCCAGTACATCACCTGGGCCAAGCTTCCTGCCATCCAGGACCTCTATTTATTTTTTATTTTTTTATTTCACCTTTATTTAACCAGGTAGGCTAGTTGAGAACAAGTTCTCATTTGCAACTGCGACCTGGCCAAGATAAAGGATAGCAGTGTGAACAGACAACACAGAGTTACACATGGAGTAAACAATTAACAAGTCAATAACACAGTAGAAAAAAAGGGGAGTCTATATACATTGTGTGCAAAAGGCATGAGGAGGTAGGCGAATAATTACAATTTTGCAGATTAACACTGGAGTGATAAATGATCAGATGGTCATGTACAGGTAGAGATATTGGTGTGCAAAAGAGCAGAAAAGTAAATAAATAAAAACAGCATGGGGATGAGGTAGGTAAAAATGGGTGGGCTATTTACCGATAGACTATGTACAGCTGCAGCGATCGGTTAGCTGCTCAGATAACAGATGTTTGAAGTTGGTGAGGGAGATAAAAGTCTCCAACTTCAGCGATTTTTGCAATTCGTTCCAGTCACAGGCAGCAGAGAACTGGAACGAAAGGCGGCCAAATGAGGTGTTGGCTTTAGGGATGATCAGTGAGATACACCTGCTGGAGCGCGTGCTACGGATGGGTGTTGCCATCGTGACCAGTGAACTGAGATAAGGCCGAGCTTTACCTAGCATGGACTTGTAGATGACCTGGAGCCAGTGGGTCTGGCGACGAATATGTAGCGAGGGCCAGCCGACTAGAGCATACAAGTCGCAGTGGTGGGTGGTATAAGGTGCTTTAAGGACAAAACGGATGGCACTGTGATAAACTACATCCAGTTTGCTGAGTAGAGTGTTGGAAGCAATTTTGTAGATGACATCGCCGAAGTCGAGGATCGGTAGGATAGTCAGTTTTACTAGGGTAAGTTTGGCGGCGTGAGTGAAGGAGGCTTTGTTGCGGAATAGAAAGCCGACTCTTGATTTGATTTTCGATTGGAGATGTTTGATATGAGTCTGGAAGGAGAGTTTAGCCAGACACCTAGGTACTTATAGACGTCCACATATTCAAGGTCGGAACCATCCAGGGTGGTGATGCTGGTCAGGCGTGCGGGTGCAGGCAGCGAACGGTTGAAAAGCATGCATTTGGTTTTACTAGCATTTAAGAGCAGTTGGAGGCCACGGAAGGAGTGTTGTATGGCATTGAAGCTCGTTTGGAGGTTAGATAGCACAGTGTCCAAGGACGGGCCGGAAGTATATAGAATGGTGTCGTCTGCGTAGAGGTGGATCAGGGAATCGCCCGCAGCAAGAGCAACATCATTGATATATACAGAGAAAAGAGTCGGCCCGAGGATTGAACTCTGTGGCACCCCCACCGAGACTGCCAGAGGACCGGACAGCATGCCCTCCGATTTGACACACTGAACTCTGTCTGCAAAGTAATTGGTGAACCAGGCAAGGCAGTCATCCGAAAAACCGAGGCTACTGAGTCTGCCGATAAGAATATGGTGATTGACAGAGTCGAAAGCCTTGGCAAGGTCGATGAAGACGGCTGCACAGTATTGTCTTTTATCGATGGCGGTTAAGATATCGTTTAGTACCTTGAGCGTGGCTGAGGTGTACCCGTGACCGGCTCGGAAACCAGATTGCACAGCGGAGAAGGTACGGTGGGATTCGAGATGGTCAGTGAGCTGTTTGTTGACTTGGCTTTCGAAGACCTTAGATAGGCAGGGCAGGATGGATATAGGTCTGTAACAGTTTGGGTCCAGGGTGTCTCCCGATTTGAAGAGGGGGATGACTGCGGAAGCTTTCCAATCCTTGGGGATCTCAGACGATATGAAAGAGAGGTTGAACAGGCTGGTAATAAGGGTTGCGACAATGGCGGCGGATAGTTTCAGAAATAGAGGGTCCAGATTGTCAAGCCCAGCTGATTTGTACGGGTCCAGGTTTTGCAGCTCTTTCAGAACATCTGCTATCTGGATTTGGGTAAAGGAGAACCTGGAGAGGCTTGGGCGAGGAGCTGCGGGGGGGCGGAGCTGTTGGCCGAGGTTGGAGTAGCCAGGCGGAAGGCATGGCCAGCCGTTGAGAAATGCTTGTTGAAGTTTTCGATAATCATGGATTTATCGGTGGTGACCGTGTTACCTAGCCTCAGTGCAGTGGGCAGCTGGGAGGAGGTGCTCTTGTTCTCCATGGACTTCACAGTGTCCCAGAACTTTTTGGAGTTGGAGCTACAGGATGCAAATTTCTGCCTGAAGAAGCTGGCCTTAGCTTCACTGACTGACTGCGTGTATTGGTTCCTGACTTCCCTGAACAGTTGCATATCGCGGGGACTATTCGATGCTATTGCAGTCCGCCACAGGATGTTTTTGTGCTGGTCGAGGGCAGTCAGGTCTGGAGTGAACCAAGGGCTATATCTGTTCTTAGTACTGCATTTTTTGAACAGAGCATGCTTATCTAAAATGGTGAGGAAGTTACTTTTAAAGAATGACCAGGCATCCTCAACTGACGGGATGAGGTCAATGTCCTTCCAGGATACCCGGGCCAGGTCGATTAGAAAGGCCTGCTCACAGAAGTGTTTTAGGGAGCGTTTGACAGTGATGAGGGGTGGTCGTTTGACTGCGGCTCTGTAGCGGATACAGGCAATGAGGCAGTGATCGCTGAGATCCTGGTTGAAGACAGCGGAGGTGTATTCGGAGGGCCAGTTGGTCAGGATGACGTCTATGAGGGTGCCCTTGTTTACAGATTTAGGGTTGTACCTGGTGGGTTCCTTGATGATTTGTGTGAGATTGAGGGCATCTAGCTTAGATTGTAGGACTGCCAGGGTGTTAAGCATATCCCAGTTTAGGTCACCTAACAGAACAAACTCTGAAGCAAGATGGGGGGCGATCAATTCACAAATGGTGTCCAGGGCACAGCTGGGAGCTGAGGGGGGTCGGTAGCAGGCGGCAACAGTGAGAGACTTATTTCTGGAGAGAGTAATTTTCAAAATTAATAGTTCGAACTGTTGGGTATGGACCTGGAAAGTATGACATTACTTTGCAGGCTATCTCTGCAGTAGACTGCAACTCCTCCCCCTTTGGCAGTTCTATCTTGACGGAAAATGTTATAGTTGGGTATGGAAATCTCAGAATTTTTGGTGGCCTTCCTGAGCCAGGATTCAGACACGGCAAGGACATCAGGGTTAGCAGAGTGTGCTAAAGCAGTGAGTAAAACAAACTTAGGGAGGAGGCTTCTGATGTTGACATGCATGAAACCAAGGCTTTTTCGATCACAGAAGTCAACAAATGAGGGTGCCTGGGGACATGCAGGGCCTGGGTTTACCTCCACATCACCCGCGGAACAGAGGAGGAGTAGAATGAGGGTGCGGCTAAAGGCTATCAAAACTGGTCGCCTTGAGCGTTGGGGACAGAGAATAAAAGGAGCAGATTTCTGGGCATGGTAGAATATATTCAGGGCATAATGCGCAGACAGCGGTATGGTGGGGTGCGGGTACAGCGGAGGTAAGCCCAGGCACTGGGTGATGATGAGAGAGTTTGTATCACTGGACATGCTGGTTGTAATGTGTGGGAGGTGGGACAAAGGAGGTATCAGGGGTATGAAGAGTGGAACTAGGGGCTCCATTGTAAACTAAAACAATGATAACTAACCTGAACAACAGTATACAAGGCATATTGACATTTGAGAGAGACATACAGTGAGGCATATAGTAATCACAGGTGTTGAATTTTGAGAGCTAGCTAAAACAGTAGCTAAAACAGTAGGTGAGACAACAACAGCTAATCAGCTAGCACAACAACAGCAGGTAAAATGGCGTTGACTAGGCAGGGAGGGTCGGATTAACTACACACAGAGCCTGAGTGCGGCTGGGGCCGACAGATAAAACATAAACAAGCAGAATGGAGTACCGTGATTAATGGACAGTCCAGAGTGCATCAGCTATGTAGCCAAGTGATCAGTGTCCAGGGGGCAGCGGTGGATGGGGCAGGGAAGCTAGACTGGCGAGTATTATCCAGCCTTTTGTCACTGACCAGGCAGTGTCAGAAGAAAACCCTAAAAATTGTCAAAGACTCCAGCCACCCTAGTCATAGTGTTCTCTCTGCTACCGCACGGCAAGCAGTACCGGAGCACCAAGTTTAGGTCCAAGAGGCTTCTGAACAGCTTCTACCCCCAAGCCATAAGACTCCTGAGCATCTAGTCAAATGGCTTCCCAGACTATTTTCAGTGCCCCCCCTCTTTACACCACTGCTACTCTCTGTTGTCATTTATGCATAGTCACTTTAATAACTCTACCTACATGTACATATTACCTCAAATAACCAGTGGCCCCACACATGGACTCTGTATTGGTACATCCCTGTATATAGTCTCGCTATTGTTATTTTACTGCTGCTCTTTAATTACTTTTTACATTTATCTCATATTATTACTGTGTATTTTTTTTAAACTGAATTGTTGGAGAGGGGCTTCGTAAATCAGCATTTCACAGTAAGGTTGTATTCGGTGCATGTGACTAATAACATTTGATTGGATTTTATCCGTTTCTATGCATCAGATTCAATTCAATTCAATTCAAGGTGCTTTATTGGCATGGGAAACATATGTGAACATTGCCAAAGCAAGTGAGGTAGATAATATACAAAAGTGAAATAAACAATAAAAATGAACAGTAAACATTACACTCATAGAGGTTCCAAAAGATTACAAATGTCATATTATGTATATATACAGTGTTGTAACGATGTACAAATGGTTAAAGTACAAAAGGGAAAATAAATAAGCATAAATATGGGTTGTATTTACAACGGTGTTTGTTCTTCACTGACCTTTTCTTGTGGCAACAAGTTACATATCTTGCTGCTGTGATGGCACACTGTGGAATTTCACCCAGTAGTTAAGGGAGTTTATCAAAATCTGGTTTGTTTTCGAATTCTTTGTGGATCTGTGTAATCTGAGAGAAATATGTGTCTCTAATATGGTCATACATTGGGCAGGAGGTTAGGAAGTGCAGCTCAGTTTCCACCTCATTTTGTGGGCAGTGTGCACATAGCCTGTCTTCTCTTGAGAGCCATGTCTGCCTACGGCGGCCTTTCTCAATAGAAAGGCTATGCTCACTGAGTCTGTACATAGTCAAAGCTTTGCATCAGAATCTATGTATCAGTTTCTATGCATCAGATTCTATGCATCAGATTCTATGCATCAGATTCTATGCATCAGATTCTATGCATCAGATTCTATGCATCAGTTTCTATGCATCAGATTCTATGCATCAGTTTCTATGCATCAGATTCTATGCATCAGATTCTATGCATCAGATCCAATACATCAGATTCTATGCATCAGTTTCTATGCATCAGTTTCTATGCATCAGATTCTATGCATCAGTTTCTATGCATCAGATTCTATGCATCAGATCCAATACATTATTTCTTAACCTTGTGTTTTGACGCTAACCTGACTGAATAGCTCTGTTCTAAATTAGAGTTTGAAACAGTTTTGTTCATTAGAAGTTGAAAAAGTGATGCAATTATACACTATAGTGTATGTCTGGCATAGTGAGCTCCTTGAATCATTTTTCTAATTTGCAGATCGGAACCGCTGTGAAAGTCAATTAATGAATCCATTATTTAATTAGTCTGTATGGTGCTTAACCATCTCCTTTAAAGGGGAACCTCGACTGAACCTTTCCCGTCAGTGAGCAGTAGTACACACAGCGATACACTTTGTAACGTTTAAAACACACTATATTACATGTTCAATAGACTGTCTTTATTTCAAATTAGTCTCTGGTGATTATCTAGCTAGTTCCTCAACTGAACCAGTCTGTCTGGTCTTGGATTAAAACCTCAACCGTCACTGAGACGAGTTTTAAAACTGTATCACACTTCTTCTTTGTTCTTTTAAAAAATATTACATTTTAATCAAAGGTAAGTGGGGGGAGCGGGGGAGCGGGGGGGGGGGGGGCTGTGTGATTTAGGATCATCACGTCGCTCCCAGGGCATACCACTCTCTTTCTGTCTGAGGTGACATAGATGTCGAACCTACGTGAAGTAGTGAGGAGCCTATTGTTGTTGATGAGTCAGTCACAGAGCAGAGGACAGAACTTGTCTTGGAAACAGTCCTGAAGCTGCCATGTTCCTGTAGTCTCGGTTGAAAATGGGAAGGTTAAGACAACGTAATAATTCCATGCAGAATTGTTAGAAAATGAACATGGGACCAGTGCCGTTGCTGGATTCTACAGGATTAGCAGTGAAAACGTGACCAGCGGTCGGGAGACACGGTAATAAAGTGGCTGTAGATTATTTAAAAAACATCCAAATTAATAGAATGACAGTAAAACAGGTACACTATACAGTATATACAGAAGTATGTGGACAACCCTTCAAATTAGTGGATTCGGCTATTTCAGCCACACCCGTTGGGGACAGGTGTATAAAATCGAGCACACAGCCATGCAATCTCCATAGACAAACAATGACAGTAGAATGGCCTTACTAAAGAGCTCAGTGACTTTCAACGTGGCACCGTCATAGGATAGCAACTTTCCAACAAGTCAGTTTGTCCATTTCTGCCCTGCTAGAGCTGCCCCAGTCAACTGTAAGTGCTTTTATTGTGTAGTGGAAATGTCTATGAGCAACAACGGCTCAGCCACAAAGTGGTAGGCCACATAAGGTTACAGAACAGGTCCACCGAGTGCTGAAGCGCGTAAGCGCTTATAAATTGTCTGTCCTCGGTTGCAACACTCACTACCAACTGCCTCTGGAAGCAACGTCAGCACAAGAACTGTTTGTCGGAAGCTTCATGAAACGTGTTTCCATGGCCGAGCAGCCGCACAAAAGCCTAAGATTACCATGCACAATGCAAAGGTTCATTTGGTGTCGTGTAAAGCTCACCACCATTGGACTCTGGAGCAGTGGAAACGTGTTCTCTGGAGTGATGAATAAGGGTGACAGGTAGCCTAGCAGTTAACAGCGTTTGGGCCAGTAACTGAAAGGTCGCTGGTTCAAATCCCTGAGCCGAGTAGGTGAAAAATCTGTTGATGAGCCCTTGAGCAAGGCACTTGATCTGGATAAGAATGTCTGGTCAGTGACTGAAATGTAAATTTAATTAGTCACGTTTCACCACCTGGCAGTCCGACGGACAAATCTGGGTTTGGCGGATGCCAGGAGGACGTCACCAATGCATAGTGCCAACTGTAATGTTTGGTGGAGGAGGAATAATGGTCTGGGGCTGTTTTTAATGGTTCGGGAGAACGTCACCAATGCATAGTGCCAACTGTAACGTTTGGTGGAGGAGGAATAATGGTCTGGGGCTGTTTTTAATGGTTCGGGAGAACGTCACCAATGCATAGTGCCAACTGTAACGTTTGGTGGATGCATAGTGCCAACTGTAACGTCATGAACAATGTAAAAAAAGACACCCTTCTGTTTTCCAAAATGTTGTAATTTTAAGAGGAAAAATATGATACGCATGATTGTAAGTCCTGTTGGATAAAAGTGTACGCTAAATAGTATATATTCAATTATCAGAGTAGTGACAGAAGAGACCTTGTTAGGTCCACAGAGATTTGGTTTATCTGAAGTAAACTGTAACTCTCTCTGCCCCTTGCATGTACAGTTGAAGTCGGGAGGTTTACATACACCTTAGCCAAATACATTTAAACTCAGTTTTTTACAATTCCTGACATTTAATCCTAGTAAAAATTCTCTGTCTTAGGTCAGTTAGGATCAGCACTTTATTTTAAGAATGGGAAGTTATTATTATTTATTTCAGCTTTTATTTCTTTCATCACATTCCCAGTGGGTCAGAAGTTTACATACTCTCAATTAGTATTTGTAGCATTGCCTTAAAATTGTTTAACTTGGGTCAAACATTTCAGGTAGCCTTCCACAAGCTTCCCACAATAAGTTGGGTGACTTTTGGCCCATTCCTCCTGACAGAGCTGGTGTAACTGAGTCAGGTTTTTAGGCCTCCTTGCTAGCACACGCTTTTTCAGTTCTGCCCACAAATTTTCTATAGGATTGAGGTCAGGGCTTTGTGATGGCCACTCCAAGACCTTGTCCTTAAGCCATTTTGCCACACTTTGGAAGCATGCTTGGGGACTTTGTCCATTTGGAAGACCCATTTGTGACCAAGCTTTAACTTCATGACTGATGTCTTGAGATGTTGCTTCAATATATCCACATAATTTTCCAATCTCATGATGCCATCTATTAAGTGAAGTGCACCAGACCCTCCTGCAGCAAAGCACCTCCACAACATGATGCTGCCACCCCCATGCTTCATGGTTGGGATGGTGTTCTTCGGCTTGCAAGCCTCCCCGTTTTTCCTACAAACATAACAATGGGCCTTATGGCCAAACAGTTATATTTTTGTTTCATCAGACCAGAGGACATTTCTCCAAAAGTATGATCTTTGTCCCCATGTGCAGTTGCAAACCGTAGTCTGGCTTTATGGCGGTTTTGGAGCAGTGGCCTTTCAGGCTCTGTCGATATAGGACTAATTCTACTGTGGATATAGATACTTTTGTACCTGTTTCCTCCAGCATCTTCACAAGGTCCTTTGCTGTTGTTCTGCGATTGAGTTGCACTTTTCGCACCAAAGTACGTTAATCTCTAGGCGACAGAACGCGTCTCCTTCCTGAGCGGTATGACGGCTGCATGGTCCCATGGTGTTTATACATGGTACCTTCGGGCATTTGGAAATTGCTCCCAAGGATGAACCAGACTTGTGAAGGTCTACAATTTTTTTTCTTAGGTCTTTTTATTTTCCCATGACGTCAAGCAAAGAGGCACTGAGTTTGAAATATACCCACAGTTACACCTCCAATTGACTCAACTAGCCTATCAGAAGCTTCTAAAGCCATGACATAATTTTCTGGAATTTTCCAAGCTGTATAAAGGCACAATCAATTTAGTGTATGTAAAATTCTGACCCACTGGAATTGTGATACAGTGAATTATAAGTGAAATAATCTGTCTGTAAACAGTTGTTGGAAAAATGACTTGTGTCATGCACAAAGTAGATCTCATAACCGACTTGCCAAACCTATAGTTTGTTAACAAGAAATTTGTGGAGTGGTTGAAAAACAAGTTTTAATGACTCCAACCTAAGTGTATGTAAACTTCCTAGTTTTTATTAATTTTTTTATTTCACCTTTATTTAACCAGGTAGGCAAGTTGAGAACAAGTTCTCATTTACAATTGCGACCTGGCCAAGATAAAGCAAAGCAGATCGACACATACAACGACACAGTTACACATGGAGTAAAACAAACATACAGTCAATAATACAGTATCAACAAGTCTATATACGATGTGAGCAAATGAGGTGAGATAAGGGAGGTAAAGGCAAAAAAGGCCATGGTGGCAAAGTAAATACAATATAGCAAGTAAAACACTGGAATGGTAGATTTGCAATGGAAGAATGTGCAAAGTAGAAATAAAAATAATGGGGTGCAAAGGAGCAAAATTAATTAATTCATTAAATACAGTTGGGAAAGAGGTAGTTGTTTGGGCTAAATTATAGGTGGGCTATGTACAGGTGCAGTAATCTGTGAGCTGCTCTGACAGTTGGTGCTTAAAGCTAGTGAGGGAGATAAGTGTTTCGAGTTTCAGAGATTTTTGTAGTTCGTTCCAGTCATTGGCAGCAGAGAACTCGAAGGAGAGGCGGCCAAAGAAAGAATTGGTTTTGGGGGTGACTAGAGAGAGATACCTGCTGGAGCGTGTGCTACAGGTGGGAGATGCTATGGTGACCAGCGAGCTGAGATAAGGGGGGACTTTACCTAGCAGGGTCTTGTAGATGACATGGAGCCAGTGGGTTTGGCGACGAGTATGAAGCGAGGGCCAGCCAACGAGAGCGTACAGGTCGCAATGGTGGGTAGTATATGGGGCTTTGGTGACAAAACGGATTGCACTGTGATAGACTGCATCCAATTTGTTGAGTAGGGTATTGGAGGCTATTTTGTAAATGACATCGCCAAAGTCGAGGATTGGTAGGATGGTCAGTTTTACAAGGATATGTTTGGCAGCATGAGTGAAGGATGCTTTGTTGCGAAATAGGAAGCCAATTCTAGATTTAACTTTGGATTGGAGATGTTTGATATGGGTCTGGAAGGAGAGTTTACAGTCTAACCAGACACCTAAGTATTTGTAGTTGTCCACGTATTCTAAGTCAGAGCCGTCCAGAGTAGTGATGTTGGACAGGCGGCAGGTGCAGGTAGCGATCGGTTGAAGAGCATGCATTTAGTTTTACTTGTATTTAAGAGCAATTGGAGGCCACGGAAGGAGAGTTGTATGGCATTGAAGCTTGCCTGGAGGGTTGTTAACACGTATACAGTATACAGAATGGTGTCGTCTAGAGGTGGAGCAGAGACTCACCAGCAGCAAGAGCGTCCTCATTGATGTATACAGAGAAGAGAGTCGGTCCAAGAATTGAACCCTGTGGCACCCCCATAGAGACTGCCAGAGGTCCGGACAGCAGACCCTCCGATTTGACACACTGAACTCTATCAGAGAAGTAGTTGGTGAACCAGGCGAGGCAATCATTTGAGAAACCAAGGCTGTCGAGTCTGCCGATGAGGATGTGGTGATTGTCAGAGTCGAAAGCCTTGGCCAGATCAATGAATACGGCTGCACAGTAATGCTTCTTATCGATGGCGGTTAAGATATCGTTTAGGACCTTGAGCGTGGCTGAGGTGCACCCATGACCAGCTCTGAAACCAGATTGCATAGCAGAGAAGGTATGGTGAGATTCGAAATGGTCGGTAATCTGTTTGTTGACTTGGCTTTTGAAGACCTTAGAAAGGCATGGTAGGATAGATATAGGTCTATAGCAGTTTGGGTCAAGAGTGTCCCCCCCTTTGAAGAGGGGGATGACCGCAGCTGCTTTCCAATCTTTGGGAATCTCAGACGACACGAAAGAGAGGTTGAACAGGCTAGTAATAGGGATGGCAACAATTTCGGCAGACAATTTTAGAAAGAAAGGGTCCAGATTGTCTAGCCCGGCTGATTTGTAGGGGTCCAGATTTTGCAGCTCTTTCAGAACATCAGCTGAACGGATTTGGGAGAAGGAGAAATGGGGAAGGCTTGGGCGAGTTGCTGTGGGGGGTGCAGTGCTGTTGACCGGGGTAGGAGTAGCCAGGTGGAAAGCATGGCCAGCCATAGAAAAATGCTTATTGAAATTCTCAATTATGGTGGATTTATCAGTGGTGACAGTGTTTCCTATCTTCAGTGCAGTGGGCAGCTGGGAGGAGGTGTTCTTATTCTCCATGGACTTTACAGTGTCCCAGAACTTTTTTGAGTTAGTGTTGCAGGAAGCAAATTTCTGCTTGAAAAAGCTAGCCTTGGCTTTTCTAACTGCCTGTGTATAATGGTTTCTAGCTTCCCTGAACAGCTGCATATCACGGGGCTGTTCGATGCTAATGCAGAACGCCATAGGATGTTTTTGTGTTGGTTAAGGGCAGTCAGGTCTGGGGAGAACCAAGGGCTATATCTGTTCCTGGTTCTAAATTTCTTGAATGGGGCATGTTTATTTAAGATGGTTAGGAAGGCATTTAAAAAAAATATCCAGGCATCCTCTACTGACGGGATGAGATCAATATCCTTCCAGGATACCCCGGCCAGGTCGATTAGAAAGGCCTGCTCGCTGAAGTGTTTCAGGGAGCGTTTGACAGTGATGAGTGGAGGTCATTTGACCGCTGACCCATTACGGATGCAGGGAATGAGGCAGTGATCGCTGAGATCTTGGTTGAAGACAGCAGAGGTGTATTTAGAGGGCAAGTTGGTTAGGATGATATCTATGAGGGTGCCCATGTTTAAGGCTTTGGGGAGGTACCTGGTAGGTTCATTGATAATTTGTGTGAGATTGAGGGCATCAAGTTTAGATTGTAGGATGGCTGGGGTGTTAAGCATGTTCCAGTTTAAGTCGCCTAGCAGCACAAGCTCTGAAGATAGATGGGGGCAATCAGTTCACATATGGTGTCCAGAGCACAGCTGGGGGCAGAGGGTGGTCTATAGCAGGCGGCAACGGTGAGAGACTTGTTTTTAGAGAGGTGGATTTTTAAAAGTAGAAGTTCAAATTGTTTTGGTACAGACCTGGATAGTAGGACAGAACTCTGCAGGCTATCTTTGCAGTAGATTGCAACACCGCCCCCTTTGGCAGTTCTATCTTGTCTGAAAATGTTGTAGTTTGGGATTAAAATTTCAGAATTTTTGGTGGTCTTCCTAAGCCAGGATTCAGACACAGCTAGAACATCCGGGTTGGCAGAGTGTGCTAAAGCAGTGAATAGAACAAACTTAGGGAGGAGGCTTCTAATGTTAACATGCATGAAACCAAGGCTATTACGGTTACAGAAGTTGTCAAAAGAGAGCGCCTGGGGAATAGGAGTGGAGCTAGGCACTGCAGGGCCTGGAATCACCTCTACATCGCCAGAAGAACAGAGGAGGAGTAGAATAAGGGAACGGCTAAAAGCAATAAGAATTGGTCGTCTAGAACATCTGGAACAGAGTGTAAAAGGAGGTTTCTGGGGGCGATAAAATAGCATCAAGGTATAATGTACAGACAAAGGTATGGTAGGATGTGAAGTGGAGGTAGAGTGGAGGTAAACCTAGGTATTGAGTGATGAAGAGAGAGATATCGTCTCTAGAAACATCATTGAAACCAGGAGATGTCATTGCATGTGTGGGTGGTGGAACTAATAGGTTGGATAAGGTAAAGTGAGCAGGACTAGAGGCTCTACAGTGAAATAAGCCAAGAAACACTAACCAGAACAGCAATGGACAAGGCATATTGACATTAAGGAGAGGCATGCTTAGTCGAGTGATCAAAAGGGTCCAGTGAGTAGAGCGGTTGGTTGGGGGTCACGGCGATTTAGACAGCTAGCCAGGCCATCGGTAGCAAGCTAGCATAGGATGGAGGTCTGTTATTAGCCACCTCTTGCATTCCGTCAGTAGATTAGTGGGGTTCCGTGTGGTAGAGGGGATTAATCCAAATCACACAACAACAAAAAAACAATAGATATAGTTATAGAGGCGCAAGAAGAAAAAATAATAATAATAAAAATAAAAATAAATAAATAAATTGTCCGATTGTCTATTCAGATAGCAGCCGATAAGACAGCTAACGGTTAGCGGGCCGCAGATGGGCGTTCAGGTAACGTCGCGACGGAGGAGCCAGACGGATAACTCCTTCGGATAGATAACGTTGGCAGTCCAGTTGTGAAGGCCCGGTGGCGCTCCGCGTAGGCAGTAAAACGGGTCCGGATAGGTGATTGTAGCCCAGGAGTGATTGATGGAACACTTCAGCTGGCTAGCTCCGGAATAATTGATGTTTGCTCCGGAATCAACGAAAGCCGATAGTCACACGGATAGCAGCTAGCTAGCTGTGAGATCCAGGTATGAATGTCCAGAGAGCAGTTGAAATCCAGGGACATGGAGAGAAAAATTGGTCCGGTATGTTCCGTTCCGAGCCGCGCTGCGCCGCTTCTGGCTAGTTTCTGGCTAGCTTCTTGGAGGATTACAGATTTGAGGTAAATAATACTTTTTTTATAAATATAAATTGGTGAGGCGGGTTGCAGGAGAGTCTTTTGAAGATGAGTTTATGGAAAATTAAAAATATATATATAAAAAGTTATGTGAAAAAAGTTGTAAATATATATATACATACGGGACACGACAAGACGAGGACAAAAGACGTCTGAACTGCTATGCCATCTTGGACTATGAGCTGGACTTCAACTGTATGTGTCAACAATAAGCAAGCACTGTGATAGAAGGTGATGCTGGTAAGAACCATGAATAAGAGTCTAAACATCCTTGAATTCTGAAAGAAAAAACATCTAATAAACTTAGCCTGCTGCCTTGGCTACAAAAGCTTAGAAATATGCAAATATGCTATACAATCAGACTAAATTTGAGCAGCGGTTATTGACTTACTTTGAGTGGGCCTGTTGGGCTTCACAATAACAAGCAAACGCAGACACACACACACATAGACACACCAGTCCTCATCAGCTCTGGCAGGTGTGTCGATTGTGTGTGTGACATGTCACAGATCTACCAGATGTTGCCAAGCAACTGATTAATTAGTCCAGTGTATTGAGTGTGTTGATTATTACCTCCCAAAGCTCTCTGGGGATGCTCTATGTCTCTGATTGAACCACCTTGGGGAAGAAGAAGAACGTTTCAGTCCCACTGGATTTAAGAGACTTATAGCTAGGTACAAATAGTATATGGGGTTCTGGTTCTGGTCCTGCATCTGGTTCTGCTTCTGGTCCTCTATCTGGTTCTGCTTCTGGTCCTCTATTGGGTTCTGGTTCTAGATCTGGTTTTGGTTCTGGTTCTGAATCTGGATCTGGTTCTGGTTCTGGTTCTGGATCTGGATCTGGTTCTGGTTCTGGTTCTGGTTCTGGATATTCTTCTGGCTCTGGTGCTAGTTCTGCTTCTGGTTCTGGATCTGGATCTGGTCCTCTATCCAGTTCTGGTTCTGTATCTTCTTCTTCTTGACTAATACTTCAGATTGATCCTCACGCCTTTCCCCCTTCTCCTCCCACAGTATCTGGAGAGCCTTTACTCCATCCTCCCACAGTATCTGGAGAGCCTTTACTCCATCCTCCCACAGTATCTGGAGAGCCTTTACTCCTTCCTCCCACAGTATCTGGAGAGCCTTTACTCCTTCCTCCCACAGTATCTGAGCCTTTTCTCCATCCTCCCACAGTATCTGGAGAGCCTTTACTCCATCCTCCCACAGTATCTGGAGAGCCTTTACTCCATCCTCCCACAGTATCTGGAGAGCCTTTACTCCTTCTCCTCCCACAGTATCTGGAGAGCCTTTACTCCTTCTCCTCCCACAGTATCTGGAGAGCCTTTACCATCCTCCCACAGTATCTGGAGAGCCTTTACTCCATCCTCCCACAGTATCTGGAGAGCCTTTCCCCCTTCTCCTCCCACAGTATCTGGAGAGCCTTTACTCCTTCCTCCCACAGTATCTGGAGAGCCTTTCCCCCTTCTCCTCCCACAGTATCTGGAGAGCCTTTCCCCCTTCTCCTCCCACAGTATCTGGAGAGCCTTTACTCCTTCCTCCCACAGTATCTGAGCCTTTTCTCCTTCTCCTCCCACAGTATCTGGAGAGCCTTTACTCCATCCTCCCACAGTATCTGGAGAGCCTTTCCCCCTTCTCCTCCCACAGTATCTGGAGAGCCTTTCCCCCTTCTCCTCCCACAGTATCTGGAGAGCCTTTACTCCTTCCACACACAGTATCTGGAGAGCCTTTACTCCTTCCTCACACAGTATCTGGAGAGCCTTTCCCCCTTCTCCTCCCACAGTATCTGGAGAGCCTTTACTCCTTCCTCCCACAGTATCTGGAGAGCCTTTACTCCATCCTCCCACAGTATCTGGAGAGCCTTTCCCCCTTCTCCTCCCACAGTATCTGGAGAGCCTTTACTCCTTCCTCCCACAGTATCTGGAGAGCCTTTACTCCATCCTCCCACAGTATCTGGAGAGCCTTTACTCCATCCTCCCACAGTATCTGGAGAGCCTTTACTCCTTCCTCCCACAGTATCTGGAGAGCCTTTACTCCTTCCTCCCACAGTATCTGGAGATCCTTTTACTCCATCCTCCCAGAGTATCTGGAGAGCCTTTACTCCATCCTCCCACAGTATCTGGAGAGCCTTTACTCCATCCTCCCACAGTATCTGGAGAGCCTTTACTCCTTCCTCCCACAGTATCTGAGCCTTTCTGACAGGCTGTCAGGCCACATGAGAACAGTGGTGCCTGTCTGCTCTGCCTGTCACACCTTTTCCCTCTATTAACCCACACTGGGACTCTACTAAAAGCTCTCGTGGTTAGAGTTACCCCCTAACTTCCACTGTCCTGACTTTAAATGGCTGCCTGGCTGTGATGTTGGTTTGACGATGTAGGTTAGTCCTGGGTAAATTTGGAGGAAGGAGATGGAGTCTAATACGAGCTAAATGGTCCAATGTTCCTGTCAGGCACACATACACACACACACACACACTCGCACACGCGCACGCACACGCATGCACACACGTACTCACACACACACACACACACACACACACACTCACACTCACACTCACACTCACACTCACACTCACACTCACACTCACACACACTCACACTCACACACACTCGCACACACACGCACACACACACACACACACACACACGCACACACACACACACACACACACACACACACACACACACACACACACACACACACACACACACAGCGAGTCAAAAAGACATCAATTAATTTGCCCTGGCACTTACGAGTCAGGGATATAAGCATGGACTGGAAATGGATTGACAAAGCAGCACACAGACTGGGAACGAGGGCATGTGATTTCTGGAGATCACTGCACAATGGCTGCCTGTGACCAACAATGGCTGCCTGTGACCAACAATGGCTGCCTGTGACCAGCAAAGGCTGCCTGTGACCAACAATGGCTGCCTGTGACCAGCAATGGCTGCCTGTGACCAGCAAAGGCTGCCTGTGACCAACAATGGCTGCCTGTGACCAATAATGGCTGCCTGTGACCAGCAAAGGCTGCCTGTGACCAACAATGGCTGCCTGTGACCAACAATGGCTGCATGTGACCAATTGTTTTAATGTGTATTTCTCCTTTAAATTGGTACATTTTGTGGCTGATCATTGCAAACGGTGTAAATACTACACATTGAGATTGGGTTATGTATGGGAAACACTGACAATGTCACCGATCTGTCTCAGAGAGCTCTGATCCACAGTAACATAGAGGGAACAGGCAGGCTACACAGTTTTGCTGTGATACTGTAGATATAAATATGTTTTCTCTCTCTTTATGCTGAGCTCAGTCTCAGTAGCAGATCAACACCCCATTGTCTCCCTGCCTGCTTCTGCTACTGGTATTGAAATGACTCACAGATTTTCCTTGGCTGGGTTGTGTAGTATTTTATCTAATGTCATCACTGACTGGCTGGTCTGACTCAATACTAAGCGTGACAGCAATTAACATCCCATCATGCTTAGGGGTTCTGTGGTTGCCGTGGCACCGAGAGCTATTGTACATTTGTAAATGTTTTATTGTTTTAACAGCTTTTTTTATATTGCATTTTTTCTATCAACTGTTTTTGTTTTTGAACAGAGGGTTGACCTAAAATATCTGATGGTAACCAATAGAGTTGCAGGACTAGTGACGACAAGTCTGTTTGTGGCTTGGCCAGCTAGAGCTAACTATTTGTATGATGCATTGACACAGTCCCTGCTTTTCACCTGCCCCTGGTGCCTGAAAGGAGGTTGAAAGGTTGGGATGAGAGACTACAGGCTCGTCCGTAGGAGAC
>NC_056447.1:52401858-52499358 GCF_018296145.1 Oncorhynchus tshawytscha | reverse complement strand
CTAGGCTACCCTGTTCACTCTAACCACTAGGCTACCCTGCCACCCCTCCACTCTAACCACTAGGCTACCTGCCACCCCTCCACTATAACCACTAGGCTACCTGCCGCCCTCCACTCTAACCACTAGGCTACCTGCCACCCCTCCACTCTAACCACTAGGCTACCTGCCGCCCCTCCAATTTTCTAACCACTGGGCTACCTGCCCCTCCACTCTAACCACTAGACTACCTGCCACCCCTCCACTCTAACCACTAGGCTACCTGCCACCCCTCCACTATAACCACTAGGCTACCTGCCGCCCCTCCCTCTAACCACTAGGCTACCTGCCGCCCCTCCACTCTAACCACTAGACTACCTGCCGCCCCTCCACTCTAACCACTAGGCTACCTGCCGCCCCTCCACTCTAACCACTAGGCTACCTGCCGCCCCTCCACTCTAACCACTAGGCTACCTGCCGCCCCTCCACTCTAACCACTAGACTACCTGCCACCCCTCCACTCTAACCACTAGGCTACCTGCCGCCCCTCCACTCTAACCACTAGGCTACCTGCCGCCCCTCCACTCTAACCACTAGGCTACCTGCCGCACCTCCACTCTAACCACTAGGCTACCTGCCGCCCCTCCACTCTAACCACTAGGCTACCTGCCGCCCGTCCGCTCTAGCCACTAGGCTACCTGCCGCCCCTCTCTCTAACCACTAGGCAACCTGCCGCCCGTCCACTCTAGCCACTAGGCTACCTGCCGCCCCTCTCTCTAACCACTAGGCAACCTGCCTCCCCCCCTCTAACCACTAAGCTACCTGCCTCCCCGCACTGCAAGAGCAGTGTGAGGTGTGGTCAGTGCACTGAGACTTGGCTGTTAGTATTATTATCTAGAGGAGTGAGGAATGATCTCACTGCTCTACTGATGTAATCCTCTCTGGTATAAGTGGGGTCGTTTCCCATTCATGAAATAACACTCTCTACTTCCTCCTCCTTTCTTATTATTATGTAGAGAAGTGAGGAATGATCTCTCTACTTCCTCCTTCTGTCTTATTATTATGTAGAGAAGTGAGGAATGATCTCTCTACTTCCTCATTCTGTCTTTCCAAACATTTTCATGTTCTCTCATGACCTCCGAATCTTCAACTTAGGAGCATCTGCACTCCTGACCCAGAGTCTATTTTCACTCATAGTTGACTGTGCCCATGTGAGTGAATGATCACATCCTGTGAGAGAGAGGAGAGAGAGAGAGAGAGAAAGAGAGAGAGAGAAAGAGAGAGAGAGAGAGGAAAGAGAGAGAGAGAGAGAGAGAGAGAGAGAGAGAGGGGATTTCAGGAGAATCACTCTTAAATCCCCCCCAGTTTGGTTTGGTGATGTTTTTATTAAACAGAGAGAGGGGGTACAAGTTTCAGGGCAGGTGTTTTGCATAGAAACAAATCCAAGAATGTAGATTTAGAGACACTTGAGAGGTTTCACCTGATGTGTCTACATTTCCCTAACTGAACAGGAGACCATTAAGTGTTTTTTTTCCCAGAATTCTTTCAACAATTATACAGTAGATTCATCTTTAATCGATAATCCTTTCATGTATGACTTCCATATCAGTTTAAATTCAGTTAAATTAGGGGTTTACTATGCAGTCCAGCAATAAAGAATTGGTTCAGTAGTAGGTCTCATAGAGTTGAGTAATATCTGAGTTTCTCTACAGCACTCAGCTCAAACACTAGATATGAGGAAGAGGGGAGGAGCTCATAAGAGGGGAGGAGCCCATAAGAGAGGAGGAGCTCATAAGAGGGGAGGAGCTCCTAAGAGGGGAGGAGCTACATTTGTTTTGATCATGTCTCTCTGTATTAATAGTGGGAATACTTGGAAACAGATTTCCAATATTAAATTAACTTGGAGCTGAAATCCTGATGTTTTTTACAGTCTTTTATGTCCAACAATGACAATAAAATAATATATAAAAACCTTTTTTTTTAAGTGTATTTATAGTTTTATAATTTCATAGACAATAGATAAAAGCCAGGTCATGAATCAGATGTACAAAACTTTGGATTCCCCCTGACAGATGACTCATAAAAGAAAACAGAAAACATGGGGTGGACAAATTAATCCACCCGGGGGTCAAATAAAACCACCCGGGGGTCAAATAAAACCACCCGGGAGTCAAATAAAACCACCCACAGGTCAAATAAAACCACCCACAGGCCAAATAAAACCACCCACAGGTCAAATAAAACCACCCACAGGCCAAATAAAACTACCCACAGGCCAAATAAAACCACCCACAGGCCAAATAAAACCACCCACATAAAACCACCCACAGAGCAAATAAAATCACCCACAGGCCAAATAAAACCACCCGGGGTCAAATGAAACCACCCACAGGTCAAATAAAACCACCCACGGGCCAAATAAAATCACCCACAGGCCAAATAAAACCACCCGGGGTCAAATAAAACCACCCACAGGCCAAATAAAACCACCCACAGGTCAAATAAAACCACCCACAGGCCAAATAACACACCCACAGGCCAAATGAAACCACCCACAGGCCAAATAAAACCACCCACAGGCCAAATAAAACCACCCACAGGCCAAATAAAACCACCCACAGGCCAAATAAAACCACCCACAGGCCAAATAAAACCACCCACAGGCCAAATAAAACTACCCACAGGCCAAATAAAACCACCCACAGGCCAAATAAAACCACCCACATAAAACCACCCACAGAGCAAATAAAATCACCCACAGGCCAAATAAAACCACCCGGGGTCAAATGAAACCACCCACAGGTCAAATAAAACCACCCACGGGCCAAATAAAATTTTTTTATTAAATAAAAACAGGGGGTCAAATAAAACCACCCACAGGCCAAATAAAACCACCCACAGGTCAAATAAAACCACCCACAGGCCAAATTTACACCCACAGGCCAAATGAAACCACCCACAGGGTTTCACAAATAAAACCACCCACAGGTCAAATAAAACCACCCACAGGCCAAATAAAACCACCCACAGGCCAAATAAAACCACCCACAGGCCAAATAAAACCACCCACAGGCCAAATTCCACCCACAGGTCAAATAAAACCACCCACAGGCCAAATAAAACCACCCACAGGCCTAATTCAGGCCAAATGACAGGCCAAATAAAACCACCCACAGGCCAAATAAAACCACCCACAGGTCAAATAAAACCACCCACAGGCCAAAAACACACCCACAGGCCAAATGAAAAACAGGCCAAATAAAACCACCCACAGGTCAAATAAAACCACCCACAGGTCAAATAAAACCACCCACAGGCCAAATAAAACCACCCACAGGCCAAATAAAACCACCCACAGGCCAAATAAAACCACCCACAGGTCAAATAAACCACCCACAGGTCAAATAAAACCACCCACAGGCCAAATAAAACCACCCACAGGCCTAATAAAACCACCCACAGGCCAAATAAAACCACACACAGGCCAAATAAAACCACCCACAGGTCAAATAAAACCACCCACAGGCCAAATAAAACCACCCACAGGCCGCCAGTTGGGGACTCTGCTGTAGTATGTAGTATGTATGATAATTAACACACATTCACTGTCTGGAAACACACACACAGATACAAACATACACACAGTACACACACACACACACACACACACACACACGATGAGTCATCTGTCAGGGAGAATCCAAAATTTCACACATCTGATTAATGACCTGGCTTGTATCTACTGTCTATGAAATGAAACTATATATATATTTATATAAAACTCTGCTTTAGTGATCTGGGCCCATATCCACAAAGGTTCTCTGAGTAGGAGTGCTGATCTAGGATCTGTCCATACAAATCTTATTCCCGGATGATCTGAAAGTCAAGACTGATCCCAGATCAGCACTCCGAGACACTTCTTGGATATAGGCCCTTGTCTCGTCTTGTCACAATTGTAACATTGTCAGGATGGGAGTATGAAGCTGGATAGGGATTTGAGCCACACAATGCCCTTGAACCTATCAGTAAGTATATAGTAAGAAAAGATCATGAGTTCATGACACATATCCTGTAACGAGACTAAAGAAGCCTAGCAAAATACAAAACAAGTAACACGATCTTATGTAACTGAGATATACCTCTGTTTAATAACTTCATTATCATTTATATAAACAACCTCCCTGACCCGTATCCTGTACTGAGTGGTCTAGTAAAAACAGGGAGTGCGATACAAGTCTTATGTAACTCAGATACAGTCAGAGTACAAGGAGAAGATAAGCCTCGTCTCTCATTATTATCTCTACCCTGCACGGCCCTCAGGACGGCCGGCCGTCAGACGATAACACTGTTGAGGATAACACTGTTGAGGACAGCCGGCCTTCAGATGATAACACTGTTGAGGACAGCCGGGCTTCAGATGATAACACTGTTGAGGATAACACTGTTGAGGACAGCCGGCCGTCAGACGATAACACTGTTGAGGACAGCCGGCCTTCAGATGATAACACTGTTGAGGACAGCCGGCCGTCAGACGATAACACTGTTGAGGATAACACTGTTGAGGACAGCCGGCCTTCAGACGATAACACTGTTGAGGATAACACTGTTGAGGACAGCCGGCC
This sequence comes from Oncorhynchus tshawytscha, assembly GCF_018296145.1. NCBI lineage: Eukaryota > Metazoa > Chordata > Actinopteri > Salmoniformes > Salmonidae > Oncorhynchus > Oncorhynchus tshawytscha. Next base: position 52,494,760 of record NC_056447.1, on the reverse strand, counting down.
TTCAGACGATAACACTGTTGACGATAACACTGTTGAGGATAACACTGTTGCCGATAACAGACGATAACACTGTTGAGGACAACACGGATAACACTTCAGATGATAACACTGTTGAGGATAACACTGTTGAGGACAGCCGCCGTCAGACGATAACACTGTTGACGATAACACTGTTGAGGATAACACTGTTGAGGACAGCCGACCGTCAGACGATAACACTGTTGAGGATAACACTGTTGACGATAACACTGTTGAGGATAACACTGTTGAGGATAACACTGTCAGACGATAACACTGTTGAGGACAGCCACCGTTGACGATAACACTGTTGAGGATAGCCACTGTTGACGATAACACTGTTGAGGACAGCCGGCCGTCAGACGATAACACTGTTGAGGATAACACTGTTGAGGACAGCCGGCCGTCAGACGATAACACTGTTGAGGATAACACTGTTGAGGACAGCCGGCCGTCAGACGATAACACTGTTGAGGATAACACTGTTGAGGACAGCCGGCCGTCAGACGATAACACTGTTGAGGACAGCCGGCCGTCAGACGATAACACTGTTGAGGACAGCCGGCCGTCAGACGATAACACTGTTGAGGACAGCCGGCCGTCAGACGATAACACTGTTGAGGACAGCCGGCCGTCAGACGATAACACTGTTGACGACAGCCGGACGATAACAAAACGATAACACTGTTGACGATAACACTGTTGACGATAACACTGTTGACGATAACACTGTTGACGATAACACTGTTGACGATAACACTGCTCATGAACAAAAGGAAACACAAACAATGAGCAAAAAAAATCAATACATAAATATATATTTGTCTAATCGCACACTACCAAGAGTCTCTTGATATGTAGGATGTACTTTCTCATTTCTTGACGTTCTGTAAGTAAATGAACAGACCACACAAATGGCTCACAGCATAACAGCTGTTCCTACATAGAACTGTGTACTGCCGCAACATCATCAGACTGTGTTGTGTGAATCACGGATTTCTTGGAATGCCGAGTTCGGGTTTCCCAGAATTTTGACACGTACCTTTATATAGTATTTTTTGTTTTGTACCCAACAGTTTTGCCATGTCAAAACATATACGCTTATGGTTTCACTTCCTTGCCAAAACAAGCATTCAGTCATCACAACTGTCACGTGTGCTCCCTCTCTGGCCTCTAGGTCACCAGGCTGCTCGTTAGGGCGCACACCTGTCACCGTCGTTACGCGCGTCAGCGCATTATTGACACTCACCTGGAGTCCATCACCTCCTTGATTACCTGCCCTATATATGTCACTCCCTTTGGTTCCTTCCCCAGGTGTTATTGTTTCTGTTTCAGTTTCATGTTTGTGCGTGTTTCTTGTTTTGTTCATTTGTTTATTAAATTTCCCTGAACTTGTTTCCCGACTCCCGGCGCACACGTTACAACCACCCAGTGGTGCGTTCAGTTCAATGAAACGTTTGCTACCTTGCTTGACAGTTTGTGTTGGACAACACATTTCCCCAAAACATTATTGAACAGACTTTGAGGTACTTTGGCTTTGTGGGTGTGGCTTGAAGCAAGGAGTGATGTATCTACAGAGCAGCGCTGCCCAACCCCCTCAACAGGTCATATCTACAGAGCAGCGCTGCCCAACCCCCTCAACAGGTCGTATCTACAGAGCAGCGCTGCCCAACCCCCTCAACAGGTCGTATCTACAGAGCAGCGCTGCCCAACCCCCTCAACAGGTCGTATCTACAGAGCAGCGCTGCCCAACCCCAACAGGTCATCTACAGAGGCACTCAACCCCCTCCTCAGGTCGTAACTACAGAGCAGCGCTGCCCAACCCTCCCAACAGAGCCCTCAACCCCCTCCCCAGGTCGTATCTACAGAGCAGCGCTGCCCAACCCCCTCAACAGGTCGTATCTACAGAGCAGCGCTGCCCAACCCCCTCAACAGGTCGTATCTACAGAGCAGCGCTGCCCAACCCCCTCCTCAGGTCGTAACTACAGAGCAGCGCTGCCCAACCCTCAACAGGTCGTATCTACAGAGCAGCGCTGCCCAACCCCCTCCTCAGGTCGTATCTACAGAGCAGCGCTGCCCAACCCCCTTAGGTCGTTCAGAACGGTTTCCGTTTAATTAAACGTTGCACAATGTTTTTTTGAATTTATTTATTTTACATTGAACAACATGGTTGGTTCAGACGATGGGAGTGCTGGATGGAGATTAGAGTGAGCCACTCAGTATATTCCTGGTGATACAGTGGGCCACTTGTCCCATTGACCAATAGCAGTAGGTAATGGTGTTCTTAGCAACAATTCTAGTGACAAAAAAAGTTGAACCATCTGAAACTCATTTGTGTGACTCACAAAGTGGAGATTTACTGCTGAACAATGCAGCTCTCTACACAGGACCGTTTCTTGTTGTTGCTTGTCACCACCCAGATCCCATGTCTTCAGCTTTGCACTCTCCGAGGATGACTTCTCAAATGTCCTGATCTTTTTAAAACACGATCAGGCTACAGCTATAGAGTTTACCATGCCAGTTGTCTAAATTTTAGGTCATACATCCGTCACCTCATTTTTGTAGCTGCTTGTTGGGGGATGTTTGTTTGTTGACAAGATGAAGAAAGAAGAATAAGAGTTTGTTTAGATTTTTTTTAAAGAGACTGTTGGCTGATTGCCAAGGGTAGTCCCAGATTCCCAGAGTCAAGAGGGAAGTCTGATGAGGTTGGTTGTCTGTCTTTCCTAGCCCCCCAGGAAGACTCCTACTGGTTCAGACTGGCTGACTGTCTCCTCTCACATAACCCTTGACACACTCTGAGTAATCACATTACTCCCAGCTGTTTCCCAGCAGCAGAGGAAAACTGTGTCATTGGAGGCAGAGCTCATCCTGAGACATCTCTAGACAGACGTTACAGCTCATCCTGAGACATCTCTAGACATACGTTACAGCTCATCCTGAGACATCTCTAGACAGACGTTACAGCTCATCCTGAGACATCTCTAGACAGACGTTACAGCTCATCCTGAGACATCTCTAGACAGACGTTACAGCTCATCCTGAGACATCTCTAGACAGACGTTACAGCTCATCCTGAGACAGACATCTCTAGACAGACGTTACAGCTCAGACATCCCTAGACAGACGTTACAGCTCATCCTGAGACATCCCTAGACAGACGTTACAGCTCATCCTGAGACATCCCTAGACAGACATTACAGCTCATCCTGAGACATCTCTAGACAGACGTTACAGCTCATTCTGAGACATCCCTAGACAGACGTTACAGCTCATCCTGAGACATCCCTAGACAGACGTTACAGCTCATCCTGAGACATCCCTAGACAGACGTTACAGCTCATCCTGAGACATCTCTAGACAGACGTTACAGCTCATCCTGACAGAGACATCATCTAGACAGACGTTACAGCTCATCCTGAGACATCATCCTGAGACATCCCTGAGACATCTCTAGACAGACGTTACAGCTCAGACATCCCTAGACAGACGTTACAGCTCATCCTGAGACATCCCTAGACAGACGTTACAGCTCAGACATCCCTATACAGACGTTACAGCTCAGACATCCCTAGACAGACGTTACAGCTCATTTACTTACAAACCAACAATGCAGTTTTAAGAAAATCCCCCCCAAAAAGTAAGAGATAAGAATAACAAATAATTAAAGAGCAGCAGTAAATAACAATAGCGGGGCTTTATACAGGGGGTACCGGTACAGAGTCAATGTGGAGGCTATATACAGGGGGTACCGGTACAGAGTCAATGTGGAGGCTATATACAGGGGGTACCGGTGCAGAGTCAATGTGGAGGCTTTATACAGGGGGTACCGGTGCAGAGTCAATGTGGAGGCTATATACAGGGGGTACCGGTACAGAGTCAATGTGGAGGCTATATACAGGGGGTACCAGTACAGAGTCAATATGGAGGCTATATACAGGGGGCACCAGTACAGAGTCAATGTGGTACCGGTGCAGAGTCAATGTGGAGGCTATATACAGGGGGGGGTACCAGTGCAGAGTCAATGTGGAGGCTTTATACAGGGGGTACCGGTGCAGAGTCAATGTGGAGGCTATATACAGGGGGGTACCGGTACAGAGTCAATGTGGAGGCTATATACAGGGGGTACCGGTACAGAGTCAATATGGAGGCTATATACAGGGGGCACCAGTACAGAGTCAATGTGGAGACTACAAATCAGCTGGGCTTGACAATCTGGACCCTCTATTTCTGAAACTATCCGCCGCCATTGTCGTAACCCCTATTACCAGCCTGTTCAACCTCTCTTTCATATCGTCTGAGATCCCCAAGGATTGGAAAGCTGCCGCAGTCATCCCCCTCTTCAAAGGGGGAGACACCCTGGACCCAAACTGTTACAGACCTATATCCATCCTGCCCTGCCTATCTAAGGTCTTCGAAAGCCAAGTCAACAAACAGGTCACTGACCATCTCGAATCCCACCGTACCTTCTCCGCTGTGCAATCGGGTTTCCGAGCCGGTCACGGGTGCACCTCAGCCACGCTCAAGGTACTAAACGATATCATAACCGCCATCGATACTGTGCAGCCGTCTTCATCGACCTTGCCAAGGCGTTCGACTCTGTCAATCACCATATTCTTATCGGCAGACTCAGTAGCCTCTGTTTTTCGGATGACTGCCTTGCCTGGTTCACCAATTACTTTGCAGACAGAGTTCAGTGTGTCAAATCGGAGGGCATGCTGTCCGGTCCTCTGGCAGTCTCTATGGGGGTGCCACAGGGTTCAATCCTCGGGCCGACTCTTTTCTCTGTATATATCAATGATGTTGCTCTTGCTGCGGGCGATTCCCTGATCCACCTCTACGCAGACGACACCATTCTATATACTTCCGGCCCGTCCTTGGACACTGTGCTATATAACCTCCAAACGAGCTTCAATGCCATACAACACTCCTTCCGTGGCCTCCAACTGCTCTTAAACTCTAGTAAAACCAAATGCATGCTTTTCAACCGTTCGCTGCCTGCACCCGCACGCTGCCTGCATCACCACCCTGGAGGTTCCGACCTTGAATATGTGGACATCTATAAGTACCTAGGTGTCTGGCTAGACTGCAAACTCTCCTTCCAGACTCATATCAAACATCTCCAATCGAAAATCAAATCAAGAATCGGCTTTCTATTCCGCAACAAAGCCTCCTTCACTCACGCCGCCAAACTTACCCTAGTAAAACTGACTATCCTACCGATCCTCGACTTCGGCGATGTCATCTACAAAATTGCTTCCAACACTCTACTCAGCAAACTGGATGCAGTTTATCACAGTGCCATCCGTTTTGTCACTAAAGCACTGTATACCACCCACCACTGCGACTTGTATGCTCTAGTCGGCTGGCCCTCGCTACATATTCGTCGCCAGACCCACTGGCTCCAGGTCATCTACAAGTCCATGCTAGGTAAAGCTCCGCCTTATCTCAGTTCACTGGTCACAATGGCAACACCCATCCGTAGCACGCGCTCCAGCAGGTGTATCTCACTGATCATCCCTAAAGCCAACACCTCATTTGGCCGCCTTTCGTTCCAGTTCTCTGCTGCCTGTGACTGGAACGAATTGCAAAAATCGCTGAAGTTGGAGACTTTTATCTCCCTCACCAACTTCAAACATCTGCTGTCTGAGCAGTTAACCGATCGCTGCAGCTGTACATAGTCTATCGGTAAATAGCCCACCCATTTTTACCTACCTCATCCCCATACTGTTTTTCTTTATTTACTTTTCTGCTCTTTTGCACACCAGTATCTCTACCTGTACATGACCATCTGATCATTTATCACTCCAGTGTTATTAATCTGCAAAATTGTAATTATTCGCCTACCTCCTCATGCCTTTTGCACACAATGTATATAGACTCCCCTTTTTTTTCTACTGTGTTATTGACTTGTTAATTGTTTACTCCATGTGTAACTCTGTGTTGTCTGTTCACACTGCTATGCTTTATCTTGGCCAGGTCGCAGTTGCAAATGAGAACTTGTTCTCAACTAGCCTACCTGGTTAAATAAAGGTGAAATAAAAAAATAAAAAATATACAGGGAGTACCGGTACAGAGTCAACATCCCTAGACAGATGGTGCAGTTCTAATATGCTATTTGTAATAGGGAAAGGGAATGTTAAACTGTAGCCTATAAATCTAATAGTAGGCTACATGATCTCTCCATATACCTGTTAGTTTCAATAGGAGAAAACTGCAGGTTTGAAATGTGTTGACAATTGAATTGAATGGAATATAAATTCTACAGCCACTACAGTAGTACTGGTTTCTCATAATTGAATCTAAACTAGCACTGACTGTGTTAACACATAGTGCTGATAATCCCTCCTCACCATAGCAACGCATTAAAAGTCCAGTACAGTCATCGTATTTCCCAAATGAAAAAACAGAACAAAACATCATCTTTAATCTTTTTTTACGCAGTTACAATGCTCAGAATTTGAGAAATTGTAGCTTTTATCTCATCCCAACTATGATCCCTGACAGCTATGATCCATTATTGATATCACTTGTTAAATCCGCTTCAAATCAGTCTAAATGAAGAGGAGGAGACAGGTTAAAGAAGGGTTTTTAAGCCTTGAGACAACTGAGTCATGGATTTTGTGCTTGTGCTATTCAGAGGGTGAACGGGCAAGACAAAAGATTTAAGTGCCTTTGAAAGGGGTATGGTAGTAGATGGAATCCATGACTCAGTTGTCTCAAGGCTTAAAAACCCTTCTTTAACCTGTCTCCTCCTCTTCATTTAGACTGATTTGAAGTGGATTTAACAACCTGTTTGAGTGTGACCAGATTTTCCACACTCAACAGTTTCCCGTGTGTATGAAGAATGGTCCACCACCTAAAGGACATCAAGCCAACTTGACACAACTGTAGGAAGCATTGAAGTCAACATGGGTCCAGCATCTCTGTGGAACGCTTTGGACACCTTGTAGAGTCCATTCCTCGACAAATTGAGGCTGTTCTGGTGCAACGAAATTTGTGTTCCTAATTTTGGTACGCTCAGTGTATATTGTACAGAGATCAAAATTCAAAAGTGAAACATTGTTTCTGAGGTCGGACAGGAACACAGCTGATGTGTACATTAACCCCCGCTGTACCAAACTAAATGCTAGGTTTATATTAAACCCCACTGTACCAAACTAAATGCTAGGTTTATATTAACCCCGCTGTACCAAACTAAATGCTAGGTTTATATTAACCCCCACTGTACCAAACTAAATGCTAGGTTTATATTAACCCTGCTGTACCAAACTAAATGCTAGGTTTATATTAACCCCGCTGTACCAAACTAAATGCTAGGTTTATATTAACCCCGCTGTACCAAACTAAATGCTAGGTTTATATTAACCCTGCTGTACCAAACTAAATGCTAGGTTTATATTAACCCCGCTGTACCAAACTAAATGCTAGGTTTATATTAACCCCCGCTGTACCAAACTAAATGCTAGGTTTATATTAACCCCCACTGTACCAAACTAAATGCTAGGTTTATATTAACCCTGCTGTACCAAACTAAATGCTAGGTTTATATTAACCCTGCTGTACCAAACTAAATGCTAGGTTTATATTAACCCCCACTGTACCAAACTAAATGCTAGGTTAATATTAACCCCCACTGTACCAAACTAAATGCTAGGTTTATATTAACCCCACTGTACCAAACTAAATGCTAGGTTGGAAGAAACTGTACCAAACTAAATTTATTTATACTAAGGCAAGCTGTTACCAAACTAAATGCTAGGTTTTATTAACCCCACTGTACCAAACTAAATGCTAGGTTAATATTAAACTGTACCAAACTAAATGCTAGGTTTATATTAACCCCCGCTGTACCAAACTAAATGCTAGGTTTATAATGACCCCCGCTGTACCAAACTAAATGTTAGGTTGGAAGAAATGTGAAATTTTATTTAACTAGGCAAGTCAGTTAAGAACAAATTCTTATTTTCAATGACGGCCTAGGAACAGTGGGTTAACTGGTCTAGGAACAGTGGGTTAACTGGTCTAGGAACAGTGGGTTAACTGGTCTAGGAACAGTGGGTTAACTGGTCTAGGAACAGTGGGTTAACTGGTCTAGGAACAGAGGGTTAACTGGTCTAGGAACAGTGGGTTAACTGGTCTAGGAACAGTGGGTTAACTGGTCTAGGAACAGAGGGTTAACTGGTCTAGGAACAGGGTTAACTGGTCTAGGAACAGTGGGTTAACTGGTCTAGGAACAGTGGTTAACTGGTCTAGGAACAGTGGGTTAACTGGTCTAGGGAACAGTGGGTTAACTGGCCTAGGAACAGTGGGTTAACTGAGCTAGGAACAGTGGGTTAACTGATCTAGGAACAGTGGGTTAACTGGTCTAGGAACAGTGGGTTAACTGGTCTAGGAACAGTGGGTTAACTGGTCTAGGAACAGTGGGTTAACTGATCTAGGAACAGTGGGTTTAACTGGTCTAGGAACAGTGGGGTTAACTGGTCTAGGAACAGTGGAGTTAACTGGTCTAGGAACAGTGGGTTAACTGATCTAGGAACAGTGGGTTAACTGGTCTAGGAACAGTGGGTTAACTGGTCTAGGAACAGTGGGTTAACTGGTCTAGGAACAGTGGGTTAACTGGTCTAGGAACAGTGGGTTAACTGGTCTAGGAACAGTGGGTTAACTGGTCTAGGAACAGTGGGTTAACTGGTCTAGGAACAGTGGGTTAACTGGTCTAGGAACAGTGGTTAACTGGTCTAGGAACAGTGGGTTAACTACCTGTTCAGGGGCAGAACAGATTTGTACTTTGTCAGGTCGGGGATTTGAACTTGAAACCTCCGGTTACTAGTCCAACAGCTCTAACCACTACCCTGCCGCCCCAAACAATGTGCAGGTTGAGATAAATACAAGAGAGGATTCAGACATAAGCCTAATATAGGCCCCCTACTGTGTGCACGACCCAGTGGGATTTCTCTGGCATGCTGCTAAGTAGCTTGCTAGCTAAAAGTCACAACACAGATTAAAAAAGGGGTTAGTTATCAGTATTGTTCTGCTGGAGAGATCTTATACGGTAAACAAAGCCGTATGATGTGCACATTTGATGACAGTTTTAAGGCGTAACATATTTTAATTAGTTACCATTGATGTATAAAATGTCTGTCTTTACGTGAAGCAAGTAGTAATGTCTGTCTTTACGTGAAGCAAGTAGTAATGTCTGGCTTTACGTGAAGCAAGTAGTAATGTCTGTCTTTACGTGAAGCAAGTAGTAATGTCTGGCTTTACGTGAAGCAAGTAGTAATGTCTGGCTTTACGTGAAGCAAGTAGTAATGTCTGGCTTTACGTGAAGCAAGTAGTAATGTCTGTCTTTACGTGAAGCAAGTAGTAATGTCTGGCTTTACGTGAAGCAAGTAGTAATGTCTGGCTTTACGTGAAGCAAGTAGTAATGTCTGTCTTTACGTGAAGCAAGTAGTAATGTCTGGCTTTACGTGAAGCAAGTAGTAATGTCTGGCTTTACATGAAGCAAGTAGTAATGTCTGGCTTTACGTGAAGCAAGTAGTAATGTCTGGCTTTATGTGAAGCAAGTAGTAATGCCTGTCTTTTGATTTGAAGTTTTTGACATGGGGGGAGGGGACCAGTACCTTTATGCTAAACTTTGTCAATACTAAATAAAATAACTTATTCAACTTACAATATATAGTGCTATTCATTACATATAAAAATCTCTAAGTGCTGTAAAGCAACAACAACAAAAAACAGGAACTGGTTTCATCAAAATAATCGTCCAATTTGATTAAAAAAACAGTTTTTTTTCCTTCTTTTCAGTGTGCGGGACCTTTAACGTCACACCACTCTATCGAAGCAGGGTGAATCTCCTGTCCTGGGGCTGAATCTCCTGTCCTGGGGCTGATCCACATGAGCTGATGCTACTTATGCAACCAGGTAGTAAGTGATAAACACACCACAGAGACTGGAGAGATTACATCTGCACTCATGAAGATAAAAGTGTGTGTGTGTGTGTGTGTGTGTGTGTGTGTGTGTGTGTGTGTCACAATGTGTGAAGTCAGCAAAAGTGATGAGCATTAAGTGCCACGCTAGTCAATATCAGGGCCTGGACCTCCCACTATGTGCCAGGTTATTAATGCATTGTTATGGCAGAGAGAGGAGCAGGTAGAGAGAGGAGAGGAGCAGGTAGAGAGAGGAGAGGAGCAGGTAGAGAGAGGAGAGGAGCAGGCAGAGAGAGGAGCAGGTAGAGAGAGGAGCAGGTAGAGAGAGGAGAGGAGCAGGCAGGCAGAGAGGCAGAGAGAGGAGCAGGCAGAGAGAGGAGCAGGCAGAGAGAGGAGCAGGCAGAGAGAGGAGCAGGCAGAGAGGGGAGCCGGAGAGGAGCCGGGAGAGAGAGAGGAGCCGGCTGAGAGGGAGAGGTAGAGAGAGAGAGGAGCAGAGAGGGAGCAGGTAGAGCAGGAGGAGAGGAGCAGGCAGAGAGAGAGGGAGCCGGCAGAGAGAGAGGAGCCGGCAGAGAGAGGAGCAGGCAGAGAGAGGAGCAGGCAGAGAGAGGAGAGGAGCAGGTAGAGAGAGGAGAGAGGGAGGCAGGCAGGCAGAGAGGGGAGAGAGGAGAGGAGCAGGTAGGAGCAGGTAGAGAGAGGAGAGGAGCAGGTAGTGAGAGGAGAGGAGCAGGCAGAGAGAGGAGCAGGTAGAGAGAGGAGAGGAGCAGGTAGTGAGAGGAGAGGAGAGGAGAGAGAGGAGCAGGTAGAGAGAGGAGAGGAGCAGGTAGAGAGAGGAGAGGAGCAGGTAGAGAGAGGAGAGGAGCAGGTAGTGAGAGGAGAGGAGCAGGTAGAGAGAGGAGAGGAGCAGGTAGAGAGAGGAGAGGAGCAGGTAGTGAGAGGAGAGGAGCAGGTAGAGAGAGGAGAGGAGCAGGCAGAGAGAGGAGCAGACAGAGAGGGGAGCCGGCAGAGAGGGGAGCCGGCAGAGAGAGGAGGAGCAGAGAGAGGAGCCGGCAGAGAGAGGAGCAGGTAGAGAGAGAAACTAAAGACTGATCAATATTAAACAGTTAGGGTTGCATCCCAAATGACCCTATTCCCTATATAGGGCACTACTTTAGACCAGAGCCCTATAGAACCCTATTCCCTATATAGTGCACTACTTTAGACCAGAGCCCTATAGAACCCTATTCCCTATATTGTTCACTACTTTAGACCAGAGCCCTATAGAACCCTATTCCCTAAATAGTGCACTACTTTAGACCAGAGCCCTATAGAACCCTATTCCCTATATAGTGCACTACGTTTGACTACTACACAGGAAATAGGGTGTCATTGGGGACGGAAATCTAGACTCTGTAATGAATCATCTAGATCATTCCTTAAATGCCCCTCGGGGATCTTAAAGTAATGACGTCAGCTTCACTATATGGATGCAGCACTGCTACGTGGTGCAGGACTTCAGGAGTTTGCATGTCTTGCAGTACGTCGCTTGTTACACAGGTGAAAAGAAAACAGGTTTCTTCCACGACCAGCAAGGCTTTTGACGAAGGATATTTGGTGAATCTTGTCAGTAGTAACGTGTAGACGAAGTGTACCGCTATTACCAATACACAGCAATTATATAGATGATGTAATCATCTCTTTCTGGTTTTTAATCAATTGACTGATGAAACCTTAAGAGTTTGGGAGCTGTGGCTTTGCTACTGTATATAATATCTGGCTCCATGCGACGTGACCTCAGCTCATCTGTCTTTCTCGTCCATGTCAACCATGACCTCACTTCCTGTGTGAGCAAAAATAGCCCCAATAGACGTGGATCTGTGACAGAGAAGTCATTTATGGGAACTTACTTATACCTTTTCTTTGCACTGAATGAGGAAATATCATCTATCCGTTGCTGTTTTCACTTAATAACAAAGTAAAGATAGAGTTGGCAAACAAGCCTGATGGGAACTCAACTCACTTACCTTTTCATAGTTATGAATGTGTGAAGTACAGATAGAGAGACCAAGAAGGCCTGGTACTCTGTCAGCAGCAATTACTGTTATGGCTACCACATTTATCTATTCAAATGACGCTCGCTCTCTTGGTTTAATTCCGGTCGTGCCCAGACCACTTATATGATTCCCTAATTGCAGAATAGACCGTAAAGGTTTTAATGACACACATCATCATCAGTGGAAAGTTCAACCTAAAACCCTGGGAAGAAATCCATTTGGAACGCGTCCAGAGACATAAGGATCCTGTGAGGCCACTCAGTTAGGTTATGTCCCAAATAGCACAACTAATCCCTATACAGTGCACTACTTTAGACCAGGTCCCAGGATAATTAGCTGTCATTTGGGACTCAGCTATATAGTCTTGTTCAGTGGAGTTAGTGGGACAATATGGAGATGTATTGTCTTTAATAACAGTTATAAAACAGTTGCTCCTTCATATTATAGAGACGTATTATCAGTTTTAAAAAAGGGAAGAAGAGACATGCCACTTTGCTAGTTATAAAAGCCAATAAGATGTTGTTGTTGTTGCGCCGGAGAAGATGGCAAACGTTTTACGAGCCCCCAAACCGATTGTGTTTGTAACGCTCCGGGTGTCGTGGGAGTGGAGTCAGACGCAGGAAACAGAGATTGCGATACTGTGCTCTTTAATGCACTCACACAACACAGGGTGTTCCTAATGCCCCAAACACGGGGACGAAAACAGTACAACAGAAACACGACCGGGAACAATCACGTTCCTCTACTACATAACCGAAGGTCACAATAATCATACGCTGCACCAGCAGGATAGAACAGCGGCTTCTGGTAAGACAAGGGGTGGCGGACTACGCATTTTTGTGAATAACAGCTAATACATGATATCTAAGGAAGTCTCGAGCTACTGCTCGCTTGAGGTAGAGTATCTCATGATAAACTGTAGAACACACTAACTACCTAGAGAGTTTTCATCTGTATTTTTCGTAGCTGTTTACATACCACCACAGTCAGAGGCTGGCACTAAGACAGCATTAATTGAGCTGTATTACAACATAAGCAAACAAGAAAACGCTCACCCAGAGGCGGCGCTCCTAGTAGCTGGGGACTTTAATACAGGGAAACTTATATCCGTTTTCCCAAAATTCTATCAGCATGTTAAATGTGAAACAACAACAAAAACTCTGGACCACCTTTACAGAGGAAATAAAACTCTGGACCACCTTTACAGAGGAAATAAAACTCTGGACCACCTTTACAGAGGAAATAAAACTCTGGACCACCTTTACAGAGGAAATAAAACTCTGGACCACCTTTACAGAGGAAATAAAACTCTGGACCACCTTTACAGAGGAAATAAAACTCTGGACCACCTTTACTCCACACACAGAGACGCATACAAAGCTCTCCCTCACCCTCCATTTGGCAAATCTGACCATAATTCTATCCTCCTGATTCCTGCTTACAAGCTACAATTAAAGCAGGAAGCACCAGTGACTATATCAATAAAAAAGTGGTCAGTTGAAGCAAATGCTAAGCTAAAGGACTGTTTTACTAACACAGACTGGAATATGTCCTCGATTCCTCGGATGGCATTGAGGAGTACACCACATCAGTCATTGGCTTCATCAATAAGTGCATCGATGACGTCGTCCCCACAGTGACTGTACGTACATAACCCAACCAGAAACTGCCACTTTCAAGGAACGGTGCTCTAACCAGGAAGCTTATAAGAAATCCCGCTAAGCCTTCTGAAGAACCATCAAACAGGCAAAGTGTCTATACAGGACTAAGATCAAATCGTACTACACCGGCTCTGACACTTGTTGGATGTGGCAGGGCTTGCAAACCATTACAAACTACAAAAGAAAGCACAGCCGAGAGCTGCCCAGTGAAACGGGCCTACCAGACGAGCTAAACTAATTCTATGGTCGCTTTGAGGCAAATAACACTGAAACATGCATGAGAGCACCAGGTGTTCTGGAAGACTGTGTGATCACGCTCTCCACAGCCGATGTGAGTAAGACCTTTAAATAGGTCAACATTCACCCTAAATGACTACCGACCCATAGCACTCACGTCTGTAGCCATGAAGTGCTTTGAAAGGCTGGTCATGATTCACATCAACACCATTATCCCAGAAACCCTAGACCCACTTCAATTTGCATACCGCCCCAACAGATCCACAGATGATGCAATCTCTATTGCACTCCACACTGCCCTTTCCCACCTGGACAAAACGTAACACTTATGTGAGAATGCTATTCATTGACTACAGCTCAGCGTACAACACCATAGTGCCGTCAAAGCTCATCAATAAGCTAAGGAACCTGGGACTAAACACCTCCCTCTGCAACTGGATCCTGGACATCCTGACGGGCCACCCCCAGGTGGTGAGGGTAGGTAACAACACATCTGCCACACTGATCCTCAACACAGGGGCCCTTCCTGGGTGCCTGCTCAGTCCCCTCCTGTACTCCCTGTTCACTCATGACTGCACGGCCAGGCACGACTCCAACACCATCATTAAGTTTGCCGATGACACAACAGTGGTAGGCCTGATCACTGACAACGAGGAGACGGCCTATAGGGAGGAGGTCAGATACCTGACTGTGTGGTGCCAGGACAACAACCTCTCCCTTAATGTGATCAATGCAAAGGAGAGGATTGTGGACTACACGAAAAAGAGGACCGAACACGCCCCCATTCTCATCAACGGGTCTGTAGTGGAGCAGGTTGAGAGCTTCAAGTTCCTTGCCGTCCACATCACCAACAAACTGTCATGGTCCAAACACACCAAGACAGTTGTGAAGAGGGCAAGACAAAGCCTATTCCTCCTCAGGAGACTGAAAATATTTGGCATGGGTCCTCAGATCATCAAAAGGTTCTACAGCTGCACCATCGAGAGCATCCTGACAGGTTGCATCACTGCCTGGTATGGCAACTGCTCGGCCTCCGACCGCAAGGCACTACAGAGTGTAGTGCGAACGGCCCAGTACATCACCGGGGCCAAGCTTCCTGCCATCCAGGACCTCTATACCAGGCGGTGTCAGAGGAAGGCCCTAAAAAAAGACTCCAGTCACCCTAGTCATAGACTGTTCTCTCTGATACCGCACGGCAAGCGGTACCGGAGCACCAAGTCTAGGTCCAAGAGGCTTCTAAACAGCTTCTACCTCAAGCCATTAGACTCCCGAACACCTAATCAAATGGCTACCCAGACTATTTGCATTGCTCCCCCCCTTTTACACCACTGCTACTCTCTGTTGTTATCATCTATGCATAGTCACTTTAATCACTCTACCTACATGTACATATTACCTCAACTAACCGGTGCCCCCACACATTGACTCTGTACCGGCACCTTCATGTATATAGTCTCCACATTGACTCTGTACCGGCACCCTCCTGTATATAGTCTCCACATTGACTCTGTACCGGCACCCCCCTGTATATAGTCTCCACATTGACTCTGTACCGGCACCCCCTGTATATAGTCTCCACATTGACTCTGTACCAGCACCCTCCTGTATATAGTCTCCACATTGACTCTGTACCGGCACCCCCTGTATATAGTCTCCACATTGACTCTGTACCGGCACCCTCCTGTATATAGTCTCCACATTGACTCTGTACCGGCACCCTCCTGTATATGGTCTCCACATTGACTCTGTACCGGCACCCCCTGTATATAGTCTCCACATTGACTCTGTACCGGTACCCCCTGTATATAGTCTCCACATTGACTCTGTACCGGCACCCCCCTGTATATAGTCTCCACATTGACTCTGTACCGGCACCCTCCTGTATATAGTCTCCACATTGACTCTGTACCGGCACCCTCCTGTATATAGTCTCTCTATTGTTATTTTACTGCTGCTCTTTCATTACGTGTTACTTTTATTTGCATTATTTCTGTTGGTTAGGGGCTTGTATAAGTAAGCAATTCACTGTAAGGTGTACACCTGTTGTATTTGGCACATGTGACTAATAAAATTTGATTTGATGTTGTTTTTGCTGCTGCTGACTTGTTGTTGGTATTGTTGTTGCTGCTGACTTGTTGTTGGTATTGTTGTTGCTGCTGACTTGTTGTTGGTATTGTTGCTGCTGCTGACTTGTTGTTGGTATTGTTGCTGCTGCTGACTTGTTGTTGGTATTGTTGCTGCTGCTGACTTGTTGTTGGTATTGTTGTTGCTGCTGACTTGTTGTTGGTATTGTTGCTGCTGCTGACTTGTTGTTGGTATTGTTGTTGGTATTGTTGTTGCTGCTGACTTGTTGTTGGTATTGTTGTTGCTGCTGACTTGTTGTTGGTATTGTTGTTGCTGCTGACTTGTTGTTGGTATTGTTGTTGCTGCTGACTTGTTGTTGGTATTGTTGTTGCTGCTGACTTGTTGTTGGTATTGTTGTTGGTATTGTTGTTGCTGCTGACTTGTTGTTGGTATTGTTGCTGCTGCTGACTTGTTGTTGGTATTGTTGTTGCTGCTGACTTGTTGTTGGTATTGTTGTTGCTGCTGACTTGTTGTTGGTATTGTTGCTGCTGCTGACTTGTTGTTGGTATTGTTGCTGCTGCTGACTTGTTGTTGGTATTGTTTCTCTGCTGACTTGTTGTTGGTATTGTTGCTGCTGCTGACTTGTTGTTGGTATTGTTGTTGCTGCTGACTTGTTGTTGGTATTGTTGCTGCTGCTGACTTGTTGTTGGTATTGTTTCTGCTGCTGACTTGTTGTTGGTATTGTTGCTGCTGCTGACTTGTTGTTGGTATTGTTGTTGCTGCTGACTTGTTGTTGGTATTGTTGCTGCTGCTGACTTGTTGTTGGTATTGTTGTTGCTGCTGACTTGTTGTTGTTGGTATTGTTGTTGCTGCTGACTTGTTGTTGTTGGTATTGTTGTTGCTGCTGACTTGTTGTTGTTGGTATTGTTGCTGCTGCTGACTTGTTGTTGTTGGTATTGTTGCTGCTGCTGACTTGTTGTTGGTATTGTTACTGCTGCTGACTTGTTGTTGGTATTGTTGCTGCTGCTGACTTGTTGTTGGTATTGTTGCTGCTGCTGACTTGTTGTTGGTATTGTTGCTGCTGCTGACTTGTTGTTGGTATTGTTGCTGCTGCTGACTTGTTGTTGGTATTGTTGCTGCTGCTGACTTGTTGTTGGTATTGTTGCTGCTGACTTGTTGTTGTTGGTATTGTTGTTGCTGCTGACTTGTTGTTGTTGGTATTGTTGCTGCTGACTTGTTGTTGTTGGTATTGTTGTTGCTGCTGACTTGTTGTTGTTGGTATTGTTGTTGCTGCTGACTTGTTGTTGTTGGTATTGTTGTTGCTGCTGACTTGTTGTTGTTGGTATTGTTGTTGCTGCTGACTTGTTGTTGTTGGTATTGTTGCTGCTGCTGACTTGTTGTTGGTATTGTTACTGCTGCTGACTTGTTGTTGGTATTGTTGCTGCTGCTGACTTGTTGTTGGTATTGTTGCTGCTGCTGACTTGTTGTTGGTATTGTTGCTGCTGCTGACTTGTTGTTGGTATTGTTGTTGCTGCTGACTTGTTGTTGGTATTGTTGCTGCTGACTTGTTGTTGTTGGTATTGTTGTTGCTGCTGACTTGTTGTTGTTGGTATTGTTGTTGCTGCTGACTTGTTGTTGTTGGTATTGTTGTTGCTGCTGACTTGTTGTTGTTGGTATTGTTGTTGCTGCTGACTTGTTGTTGTTGGTATTGTTGTTGCTGCTGACTTGTTGTTGTTGGTATTGTTGCTGCTGCTGACTTGTTGTTGGTATTGTTGCTGCTGCTGACTTGTTGTTGGTATTGTTGCTGCTGCTGACTTGTTGTTGGTATTGTTGCTGCTGCTGACTTGTTGTTGGTATTGTTGCTGCTGCTGACTTGTTGTTGGTATTGTTGCTGCTGCTGACTTGTTGTTGGTATTGTTGTTGCTGCTGACTTGTTGTTGGTATTGTTGCTGCTGACTTGTTGTTGTTGGTATTGTTGTTGCTGCTGACTTGTTGTTGTTGGTATTGTTGCTGCTGCTGACTTGTTGGTATTGTTGTTGCTGCTGACTTGTTGTTGGTATTGTTGTTGGTATTGTTGTTGCTGCTGACTTGTTGTTGGTATTGTTGTTGCTGCTGACTTGTTGTTGGTATTGTTGCTGCTGCTGACTTGTTGTTGGTATTGTTGCTGCTGCTGACTTGTTGTTGGTATTGTTGCTGCTGCTGACTTGTTGTTGGTATTGTTTCTGCTGCTGACTTGTTGTTGGTATTGTTGCTGCTGCTGACTTGTTGTTGGTATTGTTGTTGCTGCTGACTTGTTGTTGGTATTGTTGCTGCTGCTGACTTGTTGTTGGTATTGTTGTTGCTGCTGACTTGTTGTTGTTGGTATTGTTGTTGCTGCTGACTTGTTGTTGTTGGTATTGTTGTTGCTGCTGACTTGTTGTTGTTGGTATTGTTGCTGCTGCTGACTTGTTGTTGGTATTGTTGCTGCTGCTGACTTGTTGTTGGTATTGTTGCTGCTGCTGACTTGTTGGTATTGTTGTTGCTGCTGACTTGTTGTTGGTATTGTTGCTGCTGCTGACTTGTTGTTGGTATTGTTGCTGCTGCTGACTTGTTGTTGGTATTGTTGTTGCTGCTGACTTGTTGTTGGTATTGTTGTTGCTGCTGACTTGTTGTTGGTATTGTTGCTGCTGCTGACTTGTTGTTGGTATTGTTTCTGCTGCTGACTTGTTGTTGGTATTGTTGCTGCTGCTGACTTGTTGTTGGTATTGTTGTTGCTGCTGACTTGTTGTTGTTGGTATTGTTGCTGCTGCTGACTTGTTGTTGGTATTGTTGTTGCTGCTGACTTGTTGTTGTTGGTATTGTTGTTGCTGCTGACTTGTTGTTGTTGGTATTGTTGCTGCTGCTGACTTGTTGTTGGTATTGTTGCTGCTGCTGACTTGTTGTTGGTATTGTTGCTGCTGCTGACTTGTTGTTGGTATTGTTGTTGCTGCTGACTTGTTGTTGGTATTGTTGTTGCTGCTGACTTGTTGTTGGTATTGTTGCTGCTGCTGACTTGTTGTTGGTATTGTTGCTGCTGCTGACTTGTTGTTGGTATTGTTGCTGCTGCTGACTTGTTGTTGGTATTGTTGTTGCTGCTGACTTGTTGTTGTTGGTATTGTTGTTGCTGCTGACTTGTTGTTGTTGGTATTGTTGTTGCTGCTGACTTGTTGTTGTTGGTATTGTTGTTGCTGCTGACTTGTTGTTGGTATTGTTGTTGCTGCTGACTTGTTGTTGGTATTGTTGTTGCTGCTGACTTGTTGTTGGTATTGTTGCTGCTGCTGACTTGTTGTTGTTATTGTTGCTGCTGCTGACTTGTTGTTGGTATTGTTGTTGCTGCTGACTTGTTGTTGGTATTGTTGTTGGTATTGTTGTTGCTGCTGACTTGTTGTTGGTATTGTTGTTGCTGCTGACTTGTTGTTGGTATTGTTGTTGCTGCTGACTTGTTGTTGTTGCTGACATGTTGCTGCTGACTTGTTGCTGACGTTGTTGCTGACTTGTTGTTGCATACATAATGATAGGAGAGTGGCAGGTTTTGGGATAGTGTAGAAACCTCGTCAGGAGGTTCGGGCCTCATGGCGTAACAGACGGTTAAGGTGTTGGTCCCGTCGCAGGGACCCAGGTTGGAGTCCTGGTTGTTGATTGCCCCAAATTCACTACAATAGCCTACAGCGATACGGTGATGTCTGATTCAGACTGGCTACTACATTGACTCCTCTCTTCAGCCACAAGGATATCCAAGGCGTATGTTGAGGAACTGTAGAGTACAGGATAGCCTTTTAAAACGGACGATTAGGCCTACATTTCCTTCAAATCTCGTGTAAAATCCCTCAGGCCCACACACCCATCCTCCACTGCAGCACACTACTAGTCTAATTAGTAGGCTACCATGTTTCCACATAAAGTGCCACTCCGTCTTGCTGCCTGCATTCTTGCTGACTGAACTGACCCTGATAGCCGTGATGGTTTGCGGGTTCTGTGTGAGTCAAACTGCACTGTGTTAAAATCAGAGATGCAGAGAGGACCACATCTTGTTCACATAATTGAAGAATGGGAGGTTGATCAGAGTAGAGGCCAGATATGGTTGAATATGATTGAACAGTGGAAGGTTGATCAGAGTAGAGGCCAGATATGGTTGAACAGTGGAAGGATGATCAGAGTAGAGGCCAGATATGATTGAATATGATTGAACAGTGGAAGGTTGATCAGAGTAGAGGCCAGATATGGTTGAACAGTGGAAGGATGATCAGAGTAGAGGCCAGATATGGTTGAACAGTGGAAGGTTGATCAGAGTAGAGGCCAGATATGGTTGAACAGTGGAAGGTTGATCAGAGTAGAGGCCAGCTATGGTTGAACAGTGGAAGGTTGATCAGAGTAGAGGCCAGATATGATTGAATATGATTGAACAGTGGAAGGTTGATCAGAGTAGAGGCCAGCTATGGTTGAACAGTGGAAGGTTGATCAGAGTAGAGGCCAGCTATGGTGAACAGTGGAAGGTTGATCAGAGTAGAGGCCAGATATGGTTGAACAGTGGAAGGATGATCAGAGTAGAGGCCAGATATGGTTGAACAGTGGAAGGATGATCAGAGTAGAGGCCAGCTATGGTTGAACAGTGGAAGGATGATCAGAGTAGAGGCCAGCTATGGTTGAACAGTGGAAGGATGAAAGAGGCCAGATATGGTTGAACAGTGGAAGGATGATCAGAGTAGAGGCCAGATATGGTTGAACAGTGGAAGGATGATCAGAGTAGAAGATATGGTTGAACAGTGGAAGGATGATGTAGAGGCCAGATATGGTTGAACAGTGGAAGGATGATCAGAGTAGAGGCCAGATATGGTTGAACAGTGGAAGGATGATCAGAGTAGAGGCCAGCTATGGTTGAACAGTGGAAGGATGATCAGAGTAGAGGCCAGATATGGTTGAACAGTGGAAGGTTGATCAGAGTAGAGGCCAGATATGGTTGAACAGTGGAAGGATGATCAGAGTCGAGGCCAGATATGGTTGAACAGTGGAAGGTTGATCAGAGTAGAGGCTATGGTGGCTGTGATGCAGCCACTGTGGCACGAGTTCTGCCCACTTGGGGAGCCATGGCCACCCAATCAGATTGAGAGATAAAAAAAATATAATTTTTTAAAATAGATTAATGCTCTCTTCTTGTCAGTGTTCCAAAATGGGACATTTGTATTTTTACCTACAAATGCAAACACCATCAGATAGAATGAATAGCAAGCAGTGCACTGGAATGACATTTACTCTCATGGGTTGGGTGGCCAAAAATAACTAACTGAAAGCCTCAACCCCAATAAGTCACGAATATGACCGCATTATGGCATATGTCACTGTGCTTCTATGGCTATATGCACCATGCCACTACCTACTTCATTGTTACGATCAACTAGGAATGGTGGGTGGAATCAGGCGCAGAGAGCAGGGTTCAGTCTTTCCTTTCAAATGGATTCCCCAGCGCAACAAAACAGTCCCGCCAACACAGAGGGCGTATATAAGTTGCCTGTCCAAACAGGACAAAACAGTCACGCCAACACAGAGGGCGTATATACACGTTGCCTGTCCAAACAGGACAAAACAGTCCCGCCAACACAGAGGGCGTATATACGTTGCCTGTCCAAACAGGACAAAACAGTCACGCCAACACAGAGGGCGTATATACACGTTGCCTGTCCAAACAGGACAAAACAGTCCCGCCAACACAGAGGGCGTATATACGTTGCCTGTCCAAACAGGACAAAACAGTCACGCCAACACAGAGGGCGTATATACGTTGCCTGTCCAAACAGGACAAAACAGTCACGCCAACACACAGGGCGTATATACGTTGCCTGTCCAAACAACAGGACAAAATATTCCGGAGAATAAATACAGGAATAAATCACACCATCAAACACAGAGTAACAAAAAACAAGCCCGCATAAATACCCAGCGGGCCTAGTGCCCTTAAATACCCTACAAACAAATCCTAATACAAAACAGGTGTAACCAATTACCCAATAACCCAAAACAAACGGAAAGGGAATCGATGGCAGCTAATAGGCCGGCGACGACGACCGCCGAGCACCGCCCGAACAGGAAGGGGCACCATCTTCGGCGAGGTTCATGACATTCATTAGTTAATTTAGCAAACAAGACAGTTGATGATCCAGTGTCTGTTTCACAGTCAACACAACTATATTTGAGCTTTAATTACCTTTAAAAAATGAAAAATCTTCTCTCAGCCTCATGGTGTAGAATAGTACGAGATTAGCTCTAAAACTGCACATTTTCCTCTCTGCCCCATGGCAAAATTTGTAAAATTACAGGAAATTAGCTTTAAAATAGCAATATTTTCTCTCAGCCTCATGGAAAAATGTGTAGAATAGCGTGATTAGCTATAAAAATACAAATGTTTCTCTTTGCCCCAAGGCTCATGGAAAAATGTGTAGAATAGCGTGATTAGCTATAAAAAATACAACTGTTTCTCTTTGCCCCAAGGCTCATGGCAAAATGTGCAGAATTGAAGGAATTTTCCTGCTTCCCCATTATTTGGGGGGTCCCACCCATATTTCTGCAGGCCCACCCATATTTCTGCAGGCCCACCCATATTTCTGCAGACCCACCCACCAAAGAATTATGCTACTGCTGTAATGGTGGCCAGTGTGAGGTTGGTCAGAATAGAGGGGGGGCCAGCTATGATTGAACAGTGTGAGGTTGGTCAGAGCAGAGGGGAGGCCAGCTATGATTGAACAATGTGAGGCTGGTCATAGGGGAGGGGAGGCCAGCTATGATTGAACAGTGTGAGGCTGGTCAGAGCAGAGGGGAGGCCAGCTATGATTGAACAATGTGAGACTGATCAGAGGGGAGGCTATGATGGTGGCCAGTGGGACACTACTTAGTTTCCTTTCTCTCTGTTCCAACACACTGTCGGCAGAACTTGTCACAGTGAGGTAAAACGTTGGCACAGTGAGGTAAAACGTTGGCACAGTGAGGTAAAACGTTGGCACAGTGAGGTAAAACATTGGCACAGTGAGGTAAAACATTGGCACAGTGAGGTAAAACATTGGCACAGTGAGGTAAAACATTGGCACAGTGAGGTAAAACATTGGCACAGTGAGGTAAAACATTGGCACAGTGAGGTAAAACGTTGGCACAGTGAGGTAAAATGTTGGACGTTGGCACAGTGTGGTAAAATGTTGGCACAGTAAGGTAAAACGTTGGACGTTGGCACAGTGAGGTAAAACGTTGGCACATTGAGGTAAAATGTTGGCACAGTGAGGTAAAACATTGGCACAGTGAGGTAAAACATTGGCACAGTGAGGTAAAACGTTGGCACAGTGAGGTAAAAAACAGTGTGGTAAAATGTTGGCACAGTAAGGTAAAACACAGTGAGGTAAAACATTGGCACAGTGAGGTAAAACATTGGCACAGTGAGGTAAAACATTGGCACAGTGAGGTAAAACATTGGCACAGTGAGATAAAACGTTGGCACAGTGAGGTAAAATGTTGGCACAGTGAGGTAAAACGTTGGCACAGTGAGGTAAAACGTTGGCACAGTGAGGTAAAACGTTGGCACAGTGAGGTAAAATGTTGGACGTTGGCACAGTGAGATAAAACGTTGGCACAGTGAGGTAAAATGTTGGACGTTGGCACAGTGAGGTAAAACGTTGGCACAGTGAGGTAAAACGTTGGCACAGTGAGGGAGATTATCCACTTTTAAAGAGCGCAACAGCAGACACAAATCTGCCAGTCTGTTCAAATAGGTATTTATAATAAAACAACTTATTCCCGGTGACTGCTTCAACCTCATTCACAGAAAACTTGATTTACACATTTCTTACTTTCCTTCAGAAATAGTTTTTTCCAATAGTAGTCAAGTGAAAACAAGACTTGGAAGAGAGGCGACATGGAATTGCTGAGTCTACAGCCAGCTACTTTCTCATCTACAGGAATCAAAGAATTACGCAGGAGCGAATACTGGACACAGACGTCAGTTCAACGTCTAGTTTTGATTTACATTTGGTTGAGTTGTCAACTAACGTGAATTCAACGTCAAATCAACTAAACATTTCACCATGTCATTGAATTTAGAATAGGTTAGAAACATTAATGACTTTTTGCAAATCCAATCAGTTTTTTTTTCTACGTTGATTCAACGTCATCACATTGATTTCGGTGGTTGAAATGACGTATAAAACAACGTTGATTTAACCCGTTTTTTTGCCCAGTGTGAAAGGTGTTGCCAGATGTAAACAGTGTGTACATGATAACTGTGAGTGGTCCTAGTCTTAGTGAAAGGTTTCTCACCCAGCCAGAGGAGACGAGGATGGCGTACTGCTGTAGTATCCTGCTTCAGAGTGGCTCTAAGATCAGACTCCAGTAGCCGACTGCCAACTCTAGTCCTTAGCAGAGGTTTTCTCACCCAGCATGATGAGCCTGAGGGTAGGCTAGCTAGCAGGCTACTGCTGAGCTGCCTGGCACCAGAACAAAGGTCTCCCTCCCTCCAACAGCCTTTTGATAACACACATCCATGAATTACATGTTGACACCTGATGTTTGGCCAGAGATGTTAGAAGAGACCTTGTCCTGTCCCCCCCCCAGCGATTATGTAAGATATTATTGCTTGTCAACATCCAAACAACCCAGGCAGCAAGGCCTTAATTAATTTCTACATTTTTACATATTCAGATTCAGGGTTTGTTTTAATTGCCTTCACGTGATGGAATTCATTCTCATGTGTAGTACGTTCTGGTTTGTACGTACTGGTAACTGCCAAAGTAATGGAAACACTTCTGGCAGCTCTGCTATGGTGTGGCGGTGCATTTTCCTGGAATGGTTTAGGTCCACTCAGACCATAAGGAGGGCAAGGTAAACTCCAATAATTACACAGCTATTCTGAGTGATCACCTTCAACCAATTGTGAATCATTTATATCCTAATGGGAGTGGTCTCTACCACCAACATCAACAACATACCAAATTATGTATTTTTTGTTTTTGTGTGCATGTAAGGTGTCGCATCCCTCCAGTAGAGTTCCAGACACTTGTAGAATCTATGTCAAGGCGCATTGAAGCTGTTCTGGCTCGTGGTGCCCCAACGCCCTGTTAAGACGCTTTATGTTGAGGTTTCCTTTACTTTGACAGTTACATGTATGTATGTATGTATGTACATTGGGGCAAAAAAGTATTTAGTCTGTTGCTGGTATTTTCTCTCATCTTTTTAAGTGGGAGAACTTGCACAATTGGTAGCTGACTAAATACTTTTTTGCCCCATGGTATGTGTTTTTTTCGAGCCGCTGTTCCCTTCTAAGCCGTGTCATCAACTATCAAAAGGGAGGAACATTTAGCAGATCCTAATATATTGGTCATCAGGGGGAGACATCCATTTTATTTAGGATGTTTTGCATGGTGTTATGGTGTTAGTTGAGGGCATAGTGACATTTCGTGGGAGTCGGGCCTGTGCTGTGCAAATGGCATCAATAAACAGATGGACTGGCTGGATCCACAGGGCCAAGGACTCCTTCGCTCCTCCAGCTCTGCTCCAATGGTCTGTTTAGTTTTTTACATGTCTATTTGTTTTCCCTAATGCTTCACAAATTGCTGAAGGAGATGGGTTGTGGAAGTGACATGAGTTCATCGACAAAATCATCACTGTCCATGTCCTCTAATGAACCTTTTGTGGCTCACTGACAGAGGGACTTTTATAAGGAACAGATACGGAAGTTCTCTCTGGGAAAAAAATACATCTATATTCTGTTGGGCAACTTCTATTGTAACTCTAGTACATGGGGCTCTTCTCTGGTTATAGAGGTGTGTTCAAATCAAACGAATGGAATTCTTTAGGGGTCGATAGGTGACCAAAGCCAAGCACACACTCCATTATTCACTCTCCATGTTCCCTGCAGGAGCCAGGCAACAGCTAATCTCGCCAGAGAAATGCCTGCCTCTGTGTCTGCCTGCTGTCAAAATAAACATTTAATTTTGTGTCAATATAGAGAGCCCCTTGAAAAGGAACGACATCGCCAGTCTCTATACCAGGACAGCCGTGATCTTTCCATTTACCTGCGTTACCCAGCAGGCCTCAAAGACATGGGTGATCAACATGAGGAACCAAGGGGGAAATTGGATAGTAATGAAGAGGTCGTCTTTTAGTGTAGTCAAAGGATCTTACTTCACAGTTTCCTTTATTTTGGGCAAAGTTGATTCTCCACATCACATCACATGTCCGTGCTGCTCTTCCTGACCGAATATGAACATATTGTTGCTACTGGAAAATATTTTGTTTCTCGGGAAAAGGTTATTAGCTTGTCAAGGTTCAGTCACGAGAACCACAGTCTTAGTTTTTTTTTTGTTTTTTCTGTCTCTATAACTGAGGTGTTAAAAATGAAAGAAATATATATATATTAGAGAGAGAGAGAGAGAGAGAGAGAGGGTGTGCTGCTATTCACAGAATGGTGTGCTGCTATTCAGAGAGAGAGAGAGAGAGAGAGAGAGAGAGAGAGAGAGAGAGAGAGAGAGAGAGAGAGAGAGAGAGAGAGACAGAGAGAGAGAGAGACAGAGACAGAGACAGAGACAGAGACAGAGACAGAGACAGAGACAGAGACAGAGACAGAGACAGAGACAGAGACAGAGACAGAGACAGAGCCATCCTTCCTGAAGAGACATTGACAGAGATCAGAGACAGAGACAGAGACAGAGACAGAGACAGAAAAGACAGAGACAGAGAAAGAGAGAGAAAGAGAGAGAGACAGAGAGAATAACTACAATCCTTTTATCACACAGACATACACTTACCAACCACACACTACTTCTCCTTCAGTTCCCCTGGGTGTAGCCTATATATTCTACTACAGCATATGGATCTGTTTCTGGCTTTCATCCAAGCCATCCTTCCTGAACCTAATTGACCTTGATCATTAAGTGCTGTGAGTATTTACGTTGGAAAAAAACTGAGGATGAAAAGCCTTGAAATGGGAACAAATGAGAATAACTACAATCCTTTTATCACACAGACATAACTAGCTCACAAAACAGTCTTTATGAAGACATTTTTTTAAAAATCTGTATAAATGAGAAAATTCAGTGTAGTTCTCACAGAGGCACCTAGCCCCCAACATTATATTGAGGGACTGCCACCTGCTCTCTCTCCAGGCCCAGTCAATATACAATCAACCAACATAAACTGGGTTTAAACTGCCTTGGTATTCTGGTCATAGACAACAGAGCAGAGCACAGAGCAAGGTGTCCTCTCTCAATTGCCTTGGTATTCTGGTCATAGACAACAGAGCAGAGCACTGATCAAGGTGTCCTCTTTCAACTGCCTTGGTATTCTGGTCATAGACAACAGAGCAGAGCACTGAGCACGGTGTCCTCTCTCAACTGCCTCACATTTGTTGGAGGTCAATGAATTCCTTCTTAATCAATTCAGGAAGCAGTCTGAAATAAGTAAACTGGGATAGGATTTTTTGTTTATTTCCCAAATGGACTAAATTGAAACGTAATTGAGCCTTAATCTGATGGCCTGGCTGTTCGTTAATATGGAGAGGTAGTGGTGCTCAGGGTTAAGACACACACACACACACATCAGATCAGATGTAGCTCCCCTCCGCCCCAAACACAATGCAACACAGAACAGAACAGGCTCAAGAGGGTAAGAGGTGTTTGGTGACCTGTCTTTTTTGTCAACACCAAAGTGGTGTTAAAAGTGGACACTGCAGTCGTCACATTGGACACAATGGAGGGAGCAGGAGGAGGAGTTTCTCCGGAACTAGTGGCAGAATTTATAGAAACCTGCTTTTTGAAAATCCTCACTCTATCTCCCCATAAAAATCATACATTTTCTTAAAACAGCGACAGCCTTCAATGCCAATACACGTTCCCGTCATAATTCATAGATTCACATCCTTTTACAATGACAAAATACATAAAGTGTTGAGACAGGGACACTGATGTGGAATCCTCTATCACTGTACTGTGTGCCTAGATAGATGTTCCAGTGACAGTCCTTAGGCAGTCAGAGACTAGATTCAAACAGACGTCAACACATCTAATGATGGTACCGTTCTCCTCCTACGGTAGGCCTTGCCTCTCGCTTCATCGCTGCTTGGACTTGATAGCTATCCGACGTATTTAGGACTTTATATATCGGCATTGCGTGGAAATTATGTGCAAGCTTCCCAATCCAGAGCATGAAACAGAAAGGGTTAAAAATGCTGTTTTAAAGCAAATTTTCTGCTATACTACACATATTGCTATGAGGCTTTTGCAGTTGTAAAAGCTCAATTGTTGTGATTCTAAACATTTTGCCATGGCTTTATGACCAGTGAACGACTCCTGTGGCGGGCCGGGCACAGTGCGCGCTAACCAAGGTTGCCAGGTGCACGGTGTTTCCTCCTGATTGGTGCGACTGGCTTCCAGGTTGGATGCGCGCTGTGTTAAGAAGCAGTGCGGCTTGGTTGGGTTGTGTATCGGAGGACGCATGACTTTCAACCTTCGTCTCTCCCGAGCCGTACGGGAGTTGTAGCGATAAGACAAGATAGTAGCTACTAACAATTGGATACCATGAAAAAGGGGTAAAAATCAACAACAAAAAAATGCATCCATGCAATAGGTCTTTGTGAATTACAGTTTCTTGTGTGAATTAAAGCAGATGTTGGGAAACTATTAGCATTTCTTGTGTTTTGTTTCAATCAAAGCATATATCCTGCCTTGTGGCGCACACTGTTGAGTTTATATACATTTTTTATATTAAGTTTATTTAGTTTATAATTTTGGGGGGACTATTCAACTTCAGCTAACCTTCCTAAAATTCTCATTAGAATTATCTAATTATATTCGGTTATGTAAAATACCAATTTAATAATTCTGTGATTTTTGTGAGACATCAATCAATCAAATGTCAATCAAATGTATTTATAAAGCCCTTCTTACATCAGCTGATGTCACAAAGTGCTGTACAGAAACCTAAAACCCCAAACAGAAAGCAATACAGGTGTAGAAGCACAGTGGCTAGGAAAGGCCGGAACCTAGGAAGAAACCTAGAGAGGAACCAGGCTATGAGGGGTGGCCAGTCCTCTTCTAGCTGTGCCGGGTGGAAATTATAACAGAACATGGCCAAGATGTTCAAATGTTCATAGATGACCAACAGGGTCAGATAATAATAATCACAGTGGTTGTAGAGGGTGCAACAGGTCAGCATTCATCTATACAAACAATAGTACGCAAGTATTAACACCATGGAACCACGCAGCCGTCATACCGCTCAGGAAGGAGACGCGTTCTGTGTCCTAGAGATTAACATATTTTGGTGTGAAAAGTGCAAATCAATCCCAGAACAACAGCAAAGGACCTTGTGAAGATGCTGGAGGAAACAGGTACAAAAGTATCCACAGTAAAACAAGTCCTATATCGACATGACCTGAAAGGCCTCTCAGCAAGGAAGAAGCCACTGCTCCAAAACCGCCATCAAAAAGCCAGACTACGGTTTGCACATGGGGACAAAGATCGTACTTTTTGGAGAAATGTCCTCTGGTCTGATGAAACAAAAATAGAACTGTTTGGCCATAATGACCATCGTTATGTTTGGAGGAAAAAGGGGGAGTCTTGCAAGCCGAAGAACACCATCCAAACCTTGAAGCACAGGGGTGGCAGCATCATGTTGTGGGGGTGCTTTGCTGCAGGAGGGACTGGTGCACTTCACAAAATAGATGGCATCATGAGGTTGGAAAATCACGTGGATATATTGAAGCAACATCTCAAGACATCAGTCAGGAAGTTAAAGCTTGATCGCAAATGGGTCTTCCAAATGGACAATGACCCCAAGCATACTTCCAAAGTTGTGGCAAGTTGGCTTAAAACAACAAAGTCAAGGTCATCCCAAAACCCTGACCTCAATCCTATGGAACATTTGTGGGCAGAACTGAAAAAGCGTGTGTGAGCAAGGAGGCCTAGAAACCTGACTCAGTTACACCAGCTCTGTCAGGAGGAGTGTGCCAAAATTCACCCAACTTATTGTGGGAAGCTTGTGGAAGGCTACCCGAAACGTTTGACCCAAGTGAAACAATTTAATTCCCTCCACTAGTATTCTGACATTTCCCATTCTTAAAATAAAGTGGTGATCCTAACTGACCTAAGACAGGGATTTTTTAAACTTCTGACTTCAACTGTAACATTAAGTAGCCCTATTTTGAGATGTGAGTTATCACAATCTCTTTCAATAATGACAGAAATGGAAGAGGTCTTTATTCCAGTGAGATTGCTAAGGCGAACACCACCATGTTTAGTTTTGCCCAACCTAGATTGAGGCACAGACACGGTCTCAATGGGGATAGCTGAGCTGACTACACTGACTGTGCTAGTGGCAGACTCCACAAAGCTGGCAGGCTGGCTAACAGCCTTCTGTCTGGCCTGCACCCCATCTCATTGTGGAGCTAGGGGAGTTAGAGCCCTGTCTATGTTGGTAGATAAGATGAGAGCACCCCTCCAGCTAGGATGAAGTACGTCACTCCTCTGCAGGCCAGGCTTGGTCCTGTTTGTGGGTGAGTCCCAGAAAGATGGCCAATTATCTACAAATTCTATCTTTTGGAAGGGGCAGAAAACAGTTTTCAACCAGCGATTAGGTTGTGAGACTACTGTAGAGCTCATCACTCCCCCTAACTGCCAGAGACAATTACTTGATGCCGACATATCTTTCTAGCTGATTTACACGCTGAAGCTATGTTGCGCTTGGTGACCTCTGACTGTTTCATCCTAACATCGTTGGTGCCGACGTGGATAACAATATCTCTATACTCTCTATACACTCACCAGTTTTAGCTTTAGCCAGCACCATCTTCAGATTAGCCTTAACGTCTGTAGACCTGAATGGTTGAAAAACATGCATTTGGATTTACTAGCATTTAAGAGCAGTTGGAGGCCACAGAAGGAGTGTTGTATGGCATTGAAGCTTGATTGTAGGTTAGTTAATAACACAATGTCCAAAGAAGGGCCAGATGAATACAGAATAGTGTCATCTGCGTAGAGGTGGATCAGGGAATCACCCGCTGGAACAAACAGTTCAGGAACAAACAACAATAATTTGCACTAGTAGCTTACACGCTGTATCATGAATAATCTTTGATAACTTTAATGTTTCAGCTATTTCCCTATGTTTCACAACTGAGGATGATGGTCCTCCCCTTCCTCCTCTAGGGCCCTCCACTCTAGGCTACATATTTGACAACAACTCACGAAGAAACAGATAATCATGAAAAGTATTTTCTCAGCAGGCATATTAAATTGTTTTCCCTCCCAACAATAGACATTTTCTTTGCCATTGTTTGAAGAGCTGTCACCATGAAATAGTTTTTCAGTCATATATGATGCATGGAAGGTAAACATGTATTATTTTGGAGATATTACTTAGCAAGCCAAGCGGAGGTGTTTGTTTTAAGATACAAATTATCCTGTGCTTTTTTCATTTGGCGCATACATACACAGCTTGGCTACATTGTAACTGCAAAGTGGCCAAGGTGCACCCACCCAGGACAGCAACTGAATGAAAACATTTTAACAATGCGATTTAACCGATTGATGTTGGGAAAATATATATAAAAATTCAGAATGGTCTGGTGTTAAATACCTGTAAACGGTGGAGGAAAAATTATTCTCAGATGTAATATTATGCCTACTGATTATTTCTTCTACTTTCTCTTACAAGCTACTGCGAGCTACAAGACATGCAGTTTCCTGCAAAGGTGCAGCCTTTGGTAGGCTAATGGAAGGGCTACTCATAGTCAGAGGCTGCGATTCAGCGAAGCCAAGCAAATGCCCGGCCGTGCTCATCATGGTTCTTACAGGCAAAGTGAAATGATATGTAACAACGATACAAATGTAAGAGCACAAAAAAAATACATAAAGAATTATTTTGCAGGTAGCTTTTTATTTTATACACCTGTAGTGCAACTAGTGATTTCTAACAGCACTTAACTAAAACGGTGGCACAAAATGCAATCTGTTAATTATTATATAATACATAAAATTGACATCTCTATATTAATACATACTAGCTCAAAACATTACTAAATCATTGAACATGACAAATGACCCAATAGATTATGATAATTTTCTGATTAAAAAAAAAGTGGGGGTGCAACAACACATTTGCGCCCGCTGTTTTGAAAGCGGGGATGCAGCCGCTCCAGCTACATTGCTCAGGCGCTTATTAGTCCAGCAGATAGGTGAAATAATTGTTCCATTTTATGATACAAGTATCAAACTTGGTACACTAATACTAGATACCTTAAGGAACATTAAAACAATTGGAAGTAATCTGGGAACCCCGCCATCCGGATGTCATGTTTGAAGAAAATAGGGTAAAGTCATTCCAAATAACATAAAAATGAAGAATTTCATCTACCCACTAAAAAAAACACAGATAATATATACAATAATTATGATAATAAAATACTCTTTAGACCTTCATGGTGGTCATACTGAGGTCATTTTGACCAAATTGTGGACTTTGTAATAACGCCACCTAATTTCACACAGCTGGGGCATGTCTACAGTGTTTTTGGCTATAGTTCCATTGCAGATTTTTACCATTACCTCCCCTGGCAGCCATTTCCAATATTGCCACTGAAAAATATACGAAGAAGACAAAGATGGGGCGGCAGGTAGCCTAGTGGTTAGAGCGTTGGACTTGTAACCAAAAGGTTGCAAGAGAGTGAATCCCCGAGCTGACAAGGTAAAAATCTGTTGTTTTGCCCCTGAACAAGGCAGTTAACCCACTGTTCCTAGGATGTCATTGCAAATAAGGATTTGTTCTTAACTGACTTGTCTAGTTAAATAAAGGTAAAATAAAAAAAAGAGTTGGTTGGATACTGTAGATATCACCAGTGGTACTCTGCGCTGGTCAGAGAGTAAGCAGACGACAGGACTTGTGCTTTTGGACATTATGAGCAGGTTTCATAACATACAATGTAAACAATATATCTCAAATAAGGAAAATAAGGAAATTAGATGACATCTTGATGTTATATCTTAACTAAAATATCTGGAAAATAGGAAACAAACATACTCTTAACAACTAGATAGAAACTGAGGAAAGGCTTGACAGGATTTAAATACAAACTAAAGGTGTGATTGAGCCTATCAGGGCAGTCCTGGTAATTAGTGACAAGTGGCATTGAGAGAGAGTCAACAGGGTAAATCAACTTGGCTGATCAAGTTCAACAATTTACTGCTCCCCTCTGAGGGATTTTGTACATCTGCCAACCAGCTGCATGGGGTCGTATTGGACACGATACGACCCCACACAACACCCATTCAATTGGTTTACATGTAAACTAGCCATGAAAACATTTACAAAAAACGTAAGTTGGCACCCGTTTTCATATATGGCATCTTGTGAGCATTTATGTGTGTTTTCCAGACCCCCTCAAACATTATAAGCCATCATTGGGGTGTATCTACCAATTATTTACGGATAAATGGCCAAGTGAATCTAGTCCAAAATGGCCCCATGCAGCTGGTTGGCTGTGGGAGGTTATGGCCAAGTGAATCTAGTCCAATATGGCCCCGTGCAGCTGGTTGGCTGTGGGAGGTTATGGCCAAATCTGATATGGCACTATAACCAAA
This sequence comes from Oncorhynchus tshawytscha, assembly GCF_018296145.1. NCBI lineage: Eukaryota > Metazoa > Chordata > Actinopteri > Salmoniformes > Salmonidae > Oncorhynchus > Oncorhynchus tshawytscha. The sequence goes on along the minus strand of NC_056447.1, from coordinate 52,461,206 downwards.
TATACTTCTTTAGACATGTCACAGCTCTATCACAAAGTCCTTTCTTTCTTTTTATAGCATATAGTTTATTTGCCGTTAGTCAGCAACTCTACATAAAATAATTTTCTCTGGATGTGTGCCAGCTCGTGTTTTTTATTCAAAGTCCACAATTTTCTGCAGGACTATGGTCAAAATGAGGTTACTAGTCCAACACTCTCACCACTAGGCTACCTGCCACCCCTGCTACCTCAGGACTATGGTCAAAATGACCTCAGTATTACCTCAGGACTATGGTCAAAATGACTTCAATATTTTATTTACCTAGGCAAGTCAGTTAAGAACAAATTCTTATTTTAATGATAGCCTAGGAACAGTTTGTTAACTGCTTTGTTCAGGGGATAAATTACAGATTTTCACCTTGTCAGCTTGGGGATTTGATCTTGCCACATTCTGGTTACTAGTCCAACACTCTAACCACTAGGCTACCTGCCACCCCTGCTATGTCAGGACTATGGTCAAAATGACCTCAATACTACCTCAGGACTATGATCAAAATGACCTCAATATTACCTCAGGACTATGATCAAAATGACCTCAATATTATCTCGGGACTATGATCAAAATGACCTCAATATTACCTCAGGACTATGATCAAAATGACCTCAATATTACCTCAGGACTATGATCAAAATGACCTCAATATTACCTCAGGACTATTGTCAAAATGACCTCAATATTACCTCAGGACTATGATCAAAATGACCTCAGGACTATGATCAAAATGACCTCAATATTACCTCAGGACTATGGTCAAAATGACCTCAATATTACCTCGGGACTATGGTCAAAATGACCTCAATATTACCTCGGGACTATGATCAAAATGACCTCAATATTACCTCAGGACTATGATCAAAATGACCTCAATATTACCTCAGGACTATGATCAAAATGACCTCAATATTACCTCAGGACTATTGTCAAAATGACCTCAATATTACCTCAGGACTGTGATCAAAATGACCTCAATATTACCTCAGGACTATGATCAAAATGACCTCAATATTACCTCAGGACTATGATCAAAATGACCTCAGGACTATGATCAAAATGACCTCAATATTACCTCAGGACTATGGTCAAAATGACCTCAATATTACCTCAGGACTATGGTCAAAATGACCTCAATATTACCTCAGGACTATGGTCAAAATGACCTCAATATTACCTCAGGACTATGGTCAAAATGACCTCAATACTACCTCAGGACTATGATCAAAATGACCTCAATATTACCTCAGGACTATGATCAAAATGACCTCAATATTACCTCAGGACTATGATCAAAATGACCTCAATATTACCTCAGGACTATGATCAAAATGACCTCAATATTACCTCAGGACTATTGTCAAAATGACCTCAATATTACCTCAGGACTATGATCAAAATGACCTCAGGACTATGATCAAAATGACCTCAATATTACCTCAGGACTATGGTCAAAATGACCTCAATATTACCTCAGGACTATGATCAAAATGACCTCAATATTACCTCAGGACTATGATCAAAATGACCTCAATATTACCTCAGGACTATGATCAAAATGACCTCAATATTACCTCAGGACTATGATCAAAATGACCTCAATATTACCTCAGGACTATGATCAAAATGACCTCAATATTACCTCAGGACTATGATCAAAATGACCTCAATATTACCTCAGGACTATTGTCAAAATGACCTCAATATTACCTCAGGACTGTGATCAAAATGACCTCAATATTACCTCAGGACTATGATCAAAATGACCTCAGGACTATGATCAAAATGACCTCAATATTACCTCAGGACTATGATCAAAATGACCTCAATATTACCTCAGGACTATGATCAAAATGACCTCAGGACTATGATCAAAATGACCTCAATATTACCTCAGGACTATGGTCAAAATGACCTCAATATTACCTCAGGACTATGATCAAAATGACCTCAATATTACCTCAGGACTATGATCAAAATGACCTCAATATTACCTCGGGACTATGATCAAAATGACCTCAATATTACCTCGGGACTATGATCAAAATGACCTCAATATTACCTCGGGACTATGATCAAAATGACCTCAATATTACCTCGGGATTATGATCAAAATGACCTCAATATTACCTCAGGACCATTGTCAAAATGACCTCAATATTACCTCAGGACTGTGATCAAAATGACCTCAATATTACCTCAGGACTATGATCAAAATGACCTCAATATTACCTCAGGACTATGATCAAAATGACCTCAGGACTATGATCAAAATGACCTCAATATTACCTCAGGACTATGGTCAAAATGACCTCAATATTACCTCAGGACTATGGTCAAAATGACCTCAATACTACCTCAGGACTATGATCAAAATGACCTCAATATTACCTCAGGACTATGATCAAAATGACCTCAATATTACCTCAGGACTATGATCAAAATGACCTCAATATTACCTCAGGACTATGATCAAAATGACCTCAATATTACCTCAGGACTATGATCAAAATGACCTCAGGACTATGATCAAAATGACCTCAATATTACCTCAGGACTATGGTCAAAATGACCTCAATATTACCTCAGGACTATGATCAAAATGACCTCAGGACTATGATCAAAATGACCTCAATATTACCTCAGGACTATGGTCAAAATGACCTCAATATTACCTCAGGACTATGGTCAAAATGACCTCAATACTACCTCAGGACTATGATCAAAATGACCTCAATATTACCTCAGGACTATGATCAAAATGACCTCAATATTACCTCAGGACTATGATCAAAATGACCTCAATATTACCTCGGGAATATGATCAAAATGACCTCAATATTACCTCAGGACTATGATCAAAATTACCTCAATATTACCTCAGGACTATGATCAAAATTACCTCAATATTACCTCAGGACTATGATCAAAATGACCTCAATATTACCTCAGGACTATGATCAAAATGACCTCAATATTACCTCAGGACTATGATCAGGACTTTAATCATGGGAATTGATGGGAAATGACTCTTTAAACAATGCTACCTTATATAATACTTACCCTACATTGTTCATCTCATGACTATGATCAAAACTGCATCCTTATGTAATACATGTATCAATATTACTATGCCACTTGGGACTACTGATCTCAAAATGACCTCAATCATTACTGTATCTGCCATGCTGGACCATCACTCATTATCCTTATGTACATATTCTTTATCCCCTTACACTGTGTATGACAGTAGTTTTTTTTGGAATTGGACTATGTTATTACTCAAAATGACATTTCGCTCAATATTATCCTCAGGTATGTGACAAATAAAATTTGATTTGATTTATGATCAAAATGACCTCAATATTACCTCAGGACTATGATCAAAATGACCTCAGGACTATGATCAAAATGACCTCAATATTACCTCAGGACTATGGTCAAAATGACCTCAATATTACCTCAGGACTATGGTAAAAATGACCTCAATATGACCCCCATGAAGGTCTTAAGAGTATTTTATGAACAGAATTATTGCCCATATTATCTGTGGGGTTTATTTAGTGGGACGACAACATTACAAAGTCATTTTGATGATATTTGGAATCATTTGACCCTATTATCTTGTAATAGGAAATCAGAATGGCCGTAATTCTTATTTAAAAAATATCCTAAACTTTGAACATCCCACGGAGCACCTTTAATTATGCACGATCAAGTTGTCCATTTTTTGTGTGTCTTATTTCTGGTATGTTTCACAATAAAAAAATAAAAAAATTGCATCTTCAAACTGGTAGGCATGTTGTGTAAATAAAATTATACAAAACCCACCAAAAATCTATTTTAATTCCAGGTTGTAAGGCAGCAAAAAAGGAAAAATGCCAAGGGGGATGAATACTTTCGCAAGCCACTGTATGGCGTATACCCTTCACTACACCGCTGACTAACAGCAACACTGTTTTTCAAAGTAGATTGTCTTGAGTTAGGCACCATCACCGTGAGTAGCCTATGGCAGGGATCATCAAATAGATTCAGCCGCGGGCCAATTTTTTTTCTTCTTGAGTGGATGGTCAGGGGCCCGGAATATAAAGAACGCAACTTGACTGCAAGAAAGTCAAACAAATACGGTGTAATATTTGACTAAAACATAATAGTTTCAAACCTTGGTTCCATTTGTATTCAATCCACTTACAGTGCCTTCAGAAAGTATTCATACCATATTCCACATCTTGTTGTGTTACAGCCTGAATTCAAAATTGATTAAATGTACTTTTTTTCTCACCCGTCTACACACAATACCAAATTGAAAACATGTTTTGAGAAATGTTGCCTTTGTATTACACATTAAATACAGAAATCTTATTTACATAAGTATTCACACCCCTGAGTCAATACTTTGTAGAAGCACCCATTGGCTAGAGAGATTTCCACACGTGGATATGTGCAACATTTGACCATTGTTCTTTTCAAAATTCTTCAAGCTCTGTCAAATTGGTTTATGATCATTGCTAGACCGTCCTTTTCAAGTCTTGCCATATATTTTCAAGCAGATTTATGTCTAAACTGTAACTTGGACACTCAGGAATATTCACTATCTTCTTGGTAAGCAACTCCAGAGTAGATTTGGCCTTGTGTTTTAGGTTATTGTCCTGCTGAAGGGTGAATTCATCTCCCTGTATCTGGTGGAAAGCAGACTGAACCAGGTTTTCCTCTTGGATTTGCCTCTGCTTAGCTCCATTCCGTTTATTTTTTTTATCCTGAAAAACTCCCAGATTACAAGAATATGCATAACATGTTGCAGCCACCACGATGCTTGAAAATATAGAGAGTAGTACTCAGTAATGTGTTGTACTTGATTTGCCTCAAACGTAACACCTTGTAATCAGGATAAAATGTTAACTGCTTTATCACATTTGTTGCAAACAGGATGCATATTTTGGAATATTTGTATTCTGTACAGGCTTCCTTCTTTTCACTCTGTCAATTAGGTTAATATTGTGGAGTAACTACAATGTTGTTGATCCATCCTCAGTTTTCTCCTATCACAGCCGTTAAACTCTGTAACTGTTTTAAAGTCACCATTGACCTCATGGTGAAATCCCTGAGGGGTTTCCTTCCTGTCCAGCAACTGAATTAGGAAGGCCGCCTGTATCTTTGTAGTGACTGGGTGGATTGATATGTCATGCCCTGACCATAGAGAGCTGTTTATTCTCTATGTTGGTTGGGTCGGGTGTGATTTAGGGTGGGTTATCTAGGGGAATTTATATCTATGTTGGCCTGATGTGGTTCCCAATCAGAGGCAGCTGTTTATCATTGTCTCTGATTGGGGATCATATTTAGGTAGCCATTTTCCCATTGTGCTTTGTGGGATCTTGTCTATGTATAGTTGCCTGAGAGCATTATTATAGTTTCGTTTGTTCGCTTTGTTGTTTTTGTTCTTTGAAGTTTTCTATTCCATAATAAAGGATGGAAACATACCACACTGCATCTTGGTCTACTCCTTACGACGGACGTGACAGGATACACCATCCAGAGTGTAATTAATAACTTCACCATGCTCAGAGGAATATTCAATGCTTTTAATTTTTTTTTAGATGGGTAAAAATACCAGAAAATATCTGCTGTTCTGGAAATCTCCCTTGTCTTTGTGGTTGAATCTGTGTTTGACCGAGGGACCTTACGGCAGACTGACTCACCTAATGATGACACAGGGCAGGCTTCCCCAACTGGTGGCCTGCGGGCCGAAAACGTTTTTTATTTTAGTTTTTAATGTTGGACATAATCGACTATAAAAACACAAGGAAATAAACACAGAGTGATTTTAATTTTGGGGAATCTGTTCCCATGTTTCCCCATGCATAATATAGAGACATTCAGAGCCTTCAGAAAGTAAAACCTGACATTTTCCACATTTTCTTGTGTTACAGCCTGAATTTTAAATGAATTAAATAGAGGTTTTGTGTCACTGGCCTACACACAATACCCCATAATGTCAAAGTGGAATCATGTTTAATATATATATATTTATATACACAAATGAAATAAAAAGCTGAAATAAGTATTCAACCACTTTGTTATGGCAAGCCTAAATTAAGTTCAGGAGTAGAAATGTGCTTAACAAGTGACATAATAAGTTCCTTGGACTCACTCTGTGTGCAATAATAGTGTTTAACATGATTTTTGATTGACTACCTCATCTCTGTATCCCGCACATACAATTATCTGTGCCACTGGAAATGTTATTTAGTAGCCTACTGTAGCATATATATATATATATATATCAAGACCAGATTGATCCCAGTTTGTCATTCAGAGTAACCACTCACCTCGGTCATTTGTGTTGTAAAAAAAGATTTAGCTAATGTCCTCTGTCATGTAAATGTGGTAGAATTGCATGAAATGCGTTTTTAAAAGGCATATTTTCTTCGGACACTAAAACCAAAAATAAAACCATATCCCCATATGTGAAAATCCTAACAATACCTGTTTTCTACTACATTGCAAACGTTATTATGGTTTTATAACGTTTTTTTTGTCTCTCTTTAACAGTAAATTGACCACGCATCGAATTGAATCTTCGTGCACGGATTTGTTAACAGAAAATGAGGGTGTGCCGGGGGGGGGGCTATGATTTCTCAATCCGAACCTGGCTGGACTATACTTGAATATATGCGCGGATAAACGTCTATGCGTTACTGACGTTCTTGCAAAGTCAAGCCCACATGCTCATTAGTCAACATCACTTTTTTCATGACTTTGTCAAATAGAAGGTATATTATATATATATATATATATTGTAATGAAACAGGCAGAGAGCAGGTCTCGAACCCTCGACCTTCTAGTCCGAGGTCCGGCGCGCTATCGACTGTGCAGCAAAAGCAATGCTCGTGCGACAGTCGATTCCCGCGCTTATAAACCCAGGGTCGTGACAATATATATATATATATATATTTCGTAACGACCCTGGGTTTTTATATATATATATATATTACACCCATAGCCTACTAATGGTCGGAGAAAAATCCGACCATACATGCCCCCCCAGAGGTTAGGTTCCCTTCTTTTTTTGTTGCCTCACTACTCCGTCGTTACCAAGGTTTCCGTGTACGCGCTCCAAGAGCGGAGACGCGCCGCCGCTGAGATTCAGTGTCTCTGTAGCCATGGCGGCGGATCTACACCCGGAGTGGATCTCTCGTCTCCCTTCTTCATGGAGTTACGGGGTCACTCGGGACGGACGAGTCTTCTTCATCAAGTAATAATCTATTGGATATTATTCGTGGGTGTATTTGACATTTTAATTTTAATTTTAAACTCGGATACACACCAAAATGCGATACGTGTTCACCTTTTTCCCTTTCTCACCAACAGCGAAGAAGCAAAGAGTACAACCTGGTTGCATCCAGTCAGTGGAGAGGCAGTGATAACTGGCCACAGGAAAACTCCAGGTAAAAATATCACCAAGTTTATATCCATATGCCACCAAGCAATGTTTTTTGTTGTTGTTGTTGTTTTGTTTGTTTTCTTGTTGTTTGTTTCAAACAAAATAGATCCAGAGAGACAAAATGGGTTAGTTTATTTTTTGTTGTTGTTGTTGTTGTTGACGTAGGTGAGTTTAGGTTCGTGTGCTGTGAAACACAGCCGTTAAAACGTCCAGAAGTTGGCATCACACTGGTCATTATGTTAGCTAGCTATAGCTAGCCATCTCAGGTAAACGGAAGGTACACTTTTTCAAATATACATTTGCTTAGTTATGCCTCAACTGTTTGTTTTTTTGTCGACACTTCCTCTGCAAAAATAACAGACAAATTACATATATATATATATATATATATATTTATATTCCCCCATCTCCCTCGAGATTTGGCTACACCTATATGTTAGAATGAGCTACAGTAGCTAGCTGTGTGATGTTACAGTTAGCCTGCTGCACATTATTCAACTAACGTTAGATGAATTCCCAGTATCTTTGACATTAGCTTACTGATCTATAAACTAGCGACCAGTTTAGAGACGTCGATTTTTTTTCCCCCCCGAATTGACAACAGTTCCTCATTTTCCAAATTTTCTCTCTCTCTCTCTCTATATATATATATATATGGTATAGAAAAAAGGTAAAAGGTAAACGTTTCAGGTAGGAATCGTGGTATTTCGGTTCTAGAAAGATTTAAAACAAAAACAACAACGTTACTTTCACATCACATTCAAAAATTATTTATCAGATGCTAAGTTTGTGATACACAGTTTTTTTAACAGGCTTTAATACCTCAGTTGCAGCCAACAGTATTTTTCAGTGACAACACGTTTCTGGTGTTGTTCGGTGTGTTCGGATGCATGCTAAATAGCTAATTAGCAATGTCTTCCGTCTGTCTTCTATAAATACGCGTTGTAGTAACATAACGATATGACCCTGTGGGAGAACTAACACTATATAAAAAAAAGTGTATTAATTTAACATTTTGTTTTTTGAAAATAATTTCTTGCTGATATGAATCGGTGATCTTAAGAAAACACCCTTGTACAGAAGACGGCCTTCCTCCAATGACTCTCCTGTGTAATCTAATGGAACTGAGAGTCATGCTCAAGGGTTAGCTGCACCCCTACAAAGCATGGCATGCATTTTGACAGCTGGCATCTTGTTAGTTCATTGGCTTTACACTCCGTGACTCCGATGATGTGTGTGTGTGTCCCGTCTGTTGTGCCTCTTTGTTTATCTGGTGCGGTTATGTGTGTTTCTCCCTATAGATTTACCGACTGGATGGGAGGAGGGATTTTCGTTCGAGGGGGCTCGGTGCTTCATAAAGTGAGTCAGAATTTCACATCACAGCCTCCTTCTCTTTCACATTCAGCAGGTCTTCAGTTGACGCTGCACTTGGAATTAACAACGGACACACAGTGTATCCCCATTAACAACGGACACGCAGTGTATCCCCATTAACAACGGAAACGCAGTGTATCCCCATTAACAACGGACACGCAGTGTATCCCCATTAACAACGGACACGCAGTGTATCCCCATTAACATATCCCCATTAACAACGGACACGCAGTGTATCCCCATTAACAACGGACACGCAGTGTATCCCCATTAACAACAGACACGCAGTGTATCCCCATTAACAACGGATATCCCCATTAACAACGGACACGCAGTGTATCCCCATTAACAACGGACACGCAGTGTACAACGGACCCCATTAACAACGGACACGCAGTGTATCCCCATTAACAACGGACACGCAGTGTATCCCCATTAACAACAACGGATCCCCATTAACAACGGACACAGTGTATCCCCATTAACAACGGACACGCAGTGTATCCCCATTAACAACGGACACGCAGTGTATCCCCATTAACAACGGACACGCAGTGTATCCCCATTAACAACAGACACGCAGTGTATCCCCATTAACAACGGACACGCAGTGTATCCCCATTAACAACGGACACGCAGTGTATCCCCATTAACAACGGACACGCAGTGTATCCCCATTAACAACGGACACGCAGTGTATCTCCATTAACAACAGACACGCAGTGTATCCCCATTAACAACGGACACGCAGTGTATCCCCATTAACAACGGACACGCGGTGTATCCCCATTAACCACCCAAGTGTCCGCTTTATTCTACGTTTATGAAGTAAAGGTTGCCCACACTTCAGAGCAAGTCACACTGTCACTGTCTAACAAGGTGGTGAGATGTTGGGTCTCAGTGACCTTTCTCTGAACAGGCTTTAGCCCACCTGTTAGGGCTTTGTCTCTCCCTCAGTCAGTATCCATCGTCAGCCGACCTCTCCCTCAGTTAAGTACCTTTTCCCTTCTTATCCAAGCTGGGATGAAATGTGTTTCGTTACGCTCGCATTATATCAGCAAACCTCTGTTTATGCTTTGTTTGAACACATTGCTTTTCAGTTGTTGCTCCAAATGTCACCCAGAGCCAATACCTATAGTTCTGGTAAATCCTAACCTAACCTGGCCAGGCCTTGCCTTGTAAGAACAACATATAGGGAATAAATGGCTCTTCTGTCATAGCTGGGAACCTTTACTCTTTTATTTGCATGGTTTATCAGCAAAGTTAATTATTACATCGTCTTTAACAGAGCTGTGTGTGTGTGTGTCAGTCAGTGTGTCTTTGTACAAATAGACTGGTGGGCTGTGGAAATGACATTTTGTCTCCTTTCAAATCAATTTGTCATTCATATGGTGCCCTGTTGGAAAGCAATGCTAATGACATACATCCTCTCCTTTCCTCAGAATCTTAGTGCGTGTGTGTGCGTGTGTGTGCATGTGTGTGTGTGTGTGTGTGTATGCATATGTCACTGTGAGTAAGTAGGGGAATGCAGCGGATGTCTCTCTTGTCCAATAAGACATACAAACAGGATTTTCTCTTCTTTGACATGTTGCCCTGTGTGTTTGGACTACATTGATGGTGTGAGGACCAGGTCAAAGTGATGTCTTTCGGCATCATATTTCACATAATGAATTTTTTCTCCCTTCCCTGACTTGTCTCCATCCTTTTGTTTCATGACAGTCTGTGTCTATCTTGTTCCCTTCCTCTTGCTTCATGGCTTCCTTATATGGAATCAGAGCGGTCAAAGCATCATATTTTACATAATGGCGTTCCTACTCCCCCTTTGGCATTCTTTATTTTTTATTTTAAATATTTTTGTACTTTTACCCCTTTTTCTCCACAATTTTGTGATTTCCAATTGGTAGTTACAGGCTTGAGCCATTGCTGCAACTCCCCTTCTGACTCGGGAGTGGCGAAGGTCGAGAGCCACGACCCTGCCAAGCTGCACTGATCGCTTAACCTGGAAGCTAGCGGCACCAATGTGTTGGAGGAAACACCTTCCAGCTGGCGACCATGGTCAGCTTGCAGATGCCCAGCCCGCCACAAGGAGTCGCTAGAGTGCAATGGGACAAGGAAATCCCAGCCAGCCAAACCCAGACGACGCTGGGCCTATTATGCACCACCTCATGGGTCTCCCGGTCACGGCCAGCTGTGACACAGCCTGGGTTCGAACCCGGGTCTGTAGTGATGCTTCAACCACTGCGATGCTAAGCCTTAGATCACTGCGCCGCTATGCCTTAGATCACTGCGCCACTCAGGAGGTCCTGCTCTGTGGTGTTATGATGGTCAGAAATATGCCTACATGGTCATAAGGACAGTCATCATCTTTCACATGTAATGTTTTTTTCCCTCTTTGTCCAGTGCTCCTTTCGTTGTGCTGTGTGTGTGTGCTGTGTGTGTTCTGTGTGTTAGTGTGTGTGTGTGTGCGTGCGCTGTGTGTGTGTGTTTTTGCTTCCCTTTCCTCCTGGTCCATGGCAGTCTCATACAGAATCAGTGATCATCATTGTAGACTGCACCGATTCATTGTACCGAGTTTGTTACAAAGGAGACAGTATTCACTATTGTCTCACTGTCTTTCTAAGGGAGATGTCTTGGAGATAGACGACTGAGCTTATTTGGGTCACTCCCTACTTGTGTGAGCTATGGATGGCAGTACCCTAACACTACTACTACTCTAACCAACCTTCCAGAATACACGGATGCTTCTAGATAAGAGATTGAAAAAGGAGAACCAGGGGAAAAAAGAGGAATGGAATCTTGTTTTCTCACATCCAATACTTCAGCAGTTCTCTCCTGTCTTGTATTTCCTCATGAATTACACACAATGCAAATGGAAGGCTGCCAGGAGAGGAGGCAGCGTTAGAACAGAGGCAGTTATTTGATATTTCTAGCATAGACTACTAGGCTAACCAACTAGTGTAAAACAGATGGATGTGTGTTTCATTAATTGAAGGCTTTTTGTGGCAACACTCCTAACATGGCTACTTATGTGGTGAGATTGTAGTCTTCTTTCGTAGATATATATGGTTTACGTACACAGAAAATACAGGGCAAATGGTGGCTCTCCAGTGGATAGCTGCTGTCCTTACAAGCTCCTGACCAATTCTGTTATTTAGTGTGTTTCAAAAATAAATAGGAAGGGGTGGCGCAGTGGTCAAAGGCACTGTATCACAGTGCTAGCTGGACCTCCCATTGCCCCATGGACCTCCCGGTCGCTGCCAGCTGCGACAGAGCCTGGGCTCAAACCCAGAGTCTCTGGTGGCACAGCTATCACTGCGATGCAGTGCCCTAGACCATTGCAGTGCCCTAGACCACTGCGCCACCAGAGACGCTGGGCTCAAGCCCAGGCTCTGTCGCAGCCAGCCGCAACCGGGAGGTCCATGGGGCGACGCACAATTGGCCTAGCGTCGTCCGGGTTAGGGAGGGTTTGGCCGGTAGGGATATCCTTGTCTCAACGCGCACTAGCGACTCCTGTGGCGGGCCGGTCGCAGTGCACGCTGACCAGGTCGCTAGGTGTTCAGTGTTTCCTCCGACACATTGGTGCAGCTGGCTTCCGGGTTGGATGTGCGCTGTGTTAAGAAGCAGTGCGGCTTGGTTGGGTTGTGTTTCGGAGGACGCATGGCTCTCGACCTTCGTCTCTCCCGAGCCCACGGGAGTTGTAGTGATGAGACAAGACAGTAACTACTAACAATTGGATACCACGAAATGGGGAGAAAAAGGAAAAAATAAATGAATAGAAAATTACATCAAATTTCCGTCATCATTTCCTTTGACTGAAAACAGCTTCTGGACATCAGTATAGCGATCACTAATCTCGATTTGGATGAAGATTTCTTTACTTCAATGAGTGAGCAGCTGTGGATGTTCTGCTCATTTCCGGACCAGGCCCTAATCCCTGGGACTCGATAGAGGAAGAGACCTTGCAAACGAGTGGGCTCCCTGACGAGACTACTTCGTTGAGTTAATAAACTGCGTCTACTCTCCGTTCTATTGGAGAATGTACAATCACTGGAGAATAAACTAGACAAGCTCCGTTCGAGACTATCCTATCAACCGGACCTAAAGAACTGTAATATAGTTGTGGTTGACAAGACATAAAATAATATACAGTACCAGTCAAAAGTTTGGACACACCTACTCATTCAAAGGTTTTTCTTACATTTTTTACTACTTTCTACATTGTAGAATAATAGGGAATACATCAAAACCATGAAATAACAAATATGGAATCATATAGTAACCAAAAACACAAGTGTTTAAAAAAAATCAAATTTATTTTATGTTTGAGATTCTTCAAAGTAGCCACATGTCACGTTCTGACCCTAGTTCCTTTATTTTGTCTTTGTGTTAGTTGGTCAGAGCGTGAGTTGGGGTGGGCAGTCTATGTTCATTTTTTCTAGGTTGTGTTTGTGTTTGGCCTGGTATGGTTCTCAATCAGAGGCAGCTGTTTATCGTTGTCTCTGATTGAGAATCATACTTAGGTAGCCTTTTCCCACCTGTGTTTTGTGGGTGAATATTTTCCGTTTCAGTGTTTGCACCATTCGGGACTGTTTCGGTTTTCATTTTGATTCTCTTGTTCTTTTGTATTTTGTATTCATTCTCATTAAAAGACATTATGGATATGTACCACGCTGCGCATTGGTCCGATCTCTCCTTCTCCTCCTCAGTAGAGGAAGAGGAATATCGTTACACCACCCTTTGCCTTGATGACATCTTTGCACAATCTTGGCATTCTTTCAACCAGCTTCACCTGGAATACTTTTCCAACAGTCTTGAAGGAGTTGCCACATATGCTGAGCACTTGTTGGCTGCTTTTCCTTCACTCTGAGGTCCAACTCATCCCAAACCATCTCAATTGGGTTGAGGTCGGGTGAGTGTGGAGGCCAAGTCATCTGATGCAGCACTCCAACACTCTCCTTCTTGGTGAAATAGCCCTTACACAGCCTGGAGGTATGTTGGGTCATTGTCCTGTTAAAAAATAAATGATCGTCCCACTAAGCGCAAACCAGATGGGATGGCATATCGTTGCAGAATGCTGTGGTAGCCATGCTGGTTAAGTGTGCCTTCAATTCTAAACAAATCACAGACATGGTCACCAGCAAAGCACCCCCAAAGTCTACACCTGTAGTTAACGAAGCATTTGACAAATAAATTAGATTTTAATGAATACTTGTCCTTTATATAACGTGTTTATAAACAAGACCAAATGTAAATAATGGAAGTACGCCAGACAGCAAGTCTTCAGGCTATTACACATTGACTGAGAGAAAAGTATGTTGAGGGAAGAGAAAACGAGCAAGAGGAAAGTAACCCAAACTGAACGCATCTAACCTAGGGCTGATCTAAATCACCTAGGGCTGATCTAATTTACCTAGGGCTGATCTAATTTACCTAGGGCTGATCTAATTCACCCAGGGCTGATCTAATTTACCTAGGGCTGATCTAAATCACCTAGGGCTGATCTAATTTACCCAGGGCTGATCTAAATCACCTGATCTAAATCACCCAGGGCTGATCTAATTCACCCAGGGCTGATCTAATTCATCCAGGGCTGATCTAATTCACCCAGGGCTGATCTAAATTCACCTAGGGCTGATCTAAATCACCTAGGGCTGATCTAATTCACCCAGGGCTGATCTAACCCAGGGCTTCTAACCTAGGCTGCTAATCAAATCTAGGGCTGATCTAATTCACCTAGGGCTGATCTAAATCACCTAGGGCTGATCTAATTCACCCAGGGCTGATCTAAATCACCTAGGGCTGATCTAATTCACCCAGGGCTGATCTAAATCACCTAGGGCTGATCTAAATCACCTAGGGCTGATCTAAGGGCTGATCATCACCAGGGCTGATCTAATTCACCTAGGGCTGATCTAAATCACCTAGGGCTGATCTAAGGGCTTCACCTAGGGCTGATCTAATTCACCCAGGGCTGATCTAATTCAGGGCTGATCTAATTCACCCAGGGCTGATCTAATTCACCCAGGGCTGATCTAATTCACCCAGGGCTGATCTAAATCACCTAGGGCTGATCTAATTCACCCAGGGCTGATCTAAATCACCTAGGGCTGATCTAATTCACCTAGGGCTGATCTAAATCACCTAGGGCTGATCTAAATCACCTAGGGCTGATCTAAATCACCTAGGGCTGATCTAATTCACCTAGGGCTGATCTAAATCACCTAGGGCTGATCTAAATCACCTAGGGCTGATCTAATTCACCCAGGGCTGATCTGATCTAATTCACCCAGGGCTGATTCTAATTCATTCCCAGGGCTGATCTAATTCACCCAGGGCTGATCTAATTAGGGCACCACCCAGGGCTGAGGGCTGATCTAATTTCACCTAGGGCTGATCTAATTCACCCAGGGCTGATCTAATTCACCTAGGGCTGATCTAATTCACCCAGGGCTGATCTAATTTACCTAGGGCTGATCTAATTCACCCAGGGCTGATCTAATTCACCCAGGGCTGATCTAATTCACCCAGGGCTGATCTAATTCACCCAGGGCTGATCTAATTCACCCAGGGCTCTAATTCACCTAGGGCTGATCTAATTCACCCAGGGCTGATCTAATTCACCTAGGGCTGATCTAATTCACCCAGGGCTGATCTAATTCACCCAGGGCTGATCTAACCCAGGGCTTCACCCAGGGCTGATCTAATTCACCCAGGGCTGATCTAATTCACCCACCCAGGGCTGGGCTGATCTAATTCACCTAGGGCAGGGGATCTAATTCACCCAGGGCTGATCTAATTCACCAGGGCTGATCTAATTCACCCAGGGCTGATCTAATTCACGCAGGGCTGATCTAATTCACCCAGGGCTGATCTAATTCACCTAGGGCGGATCTAATTCACCCAGGGCTGATCTAATTCACCTAGGGCTGATCTAATTCACTTCTAAATCACGTAGGGCTGATCTAATTCACATAGTGCTGATCTAATTCACATAGTGCTGATCTAATTAACTTCTAAATCACGTAGGGCTGATCTAATTCACATCTAAATCACCTTTTGGCTGATCTATTTTGCATCTAAATCACTTAGGGGCGGATCGAATTCACACCTTAATCACCTAGGGCTGATCTAATTCACATCTAAATCACCTAGGGCTGATCTAATTCACACCTTAATCACCTAGGGCTGATCTAATTCACAAAAATGACACGTGCAATATCCATATGGCAAGAGATCCATATCGCATGCAATATTTTGAAGTGACGTTTTTATAGTTCACTCCGTTTGTCGTCTTTCCCGCTCTCCTCTTGCATCTGCTTCCCCCACACACCAAGCCCCGCCCCCACCCCTCAAGCAAGGCAGTTCTTCCTCCTCGCTGTTAGATTCACTACGTTTAGAGATCTCTGTTACTACTGGTACACATGCTGAAATGAGAGGAGGTGCTGTATGGCTCGGCTGTAACTGTCAGGTCGCAGTTTGTGCTGACTTTGCGTTCTCTTCTTTGTGTGTGTGTGTGTGTGTGTGTGTGTGTGTGTGTGTGTGTGCACAGCCGGTTGGACGGACGGTGGGTGAGATTGTGTGGAGTCTCTTTTGTGTGAGTGTGTTTTGATAAAGGGGAGGGCACTGCCCGGGAGGAGGGAGGTAGATTTGATTAGTTTATACTTTTGTGGGGCTCTGAATGAGTGAAGGTCACTGTAGATGTTAATCGAATCACTTTTGTCTGTCTGTAGCGGGTGGAGTTTATGTGTGTGTGCGTGTGTGAAATAGTGCCAACGACTAGTTTCTGGGTAATTTGCGGGTGGCAGAGTGCCAACACGGCCCGAAACCCTTTTTAGTTTAGAGTGAGAGAGAGAGAGAGAGAGAGAGAGCAAGAGGGAGGCCTAGTCAACTGCTGCCAGTTGAATGAGGTCATGAATGAATGAATGAATGAGGATCTGTAAATGAGTGAACTAGAAACATGTTGATTTGGTAGGCTACATGTAGAAACGTCATTCAAGTACATATTTTATTACTACTTTACTACTGTATTGTTGGTGACGAGTTTGTAGAAAGAATGGTCTTTCTAATCAATTGATGTCAAGAGGACAGGTGCACTGAACTAACCATATCAACGGACATTCTCAGTTTATGGGAGGGACTGTGCTTATCTATGTGCTGTTTCCTTCAGCCAATCAAGAGGTCTGTGAAACATGACCTAATTGTTAACCAATGAGTTTGAACAAATACAACTACAGAAAAATAGAGAGGGCTCGTCTCGCCACAGGCAGCATCGCGTGCTGGTAAATGAACCCAATGAGTCTCAAGCGACGCCGGTGCGATTTGGACAAACGATTTAAAGCTGAGACTCTCACACGTACATGTAACATGTGCTGCTCTATGACCTCACAAGCTACACAAGAGTCGGTAGACGGTAAAAGGGGTTCTTCTACATAGAAGATCATAGTAAATCCCAGGTCATAGTGTCTATAATAGTGTAAGGGGTTCTTCTACATAGACAACCATAGTACATCCCAGGACAGATCAAATCAAATCAAATCAAATAGTGTCTATAATACTGTAAGGGGTTCTTCTACATAGACGACCATAGTAAATCCCAGGTCATAGTGTCTATAATACTGTAAGGGGTTCTTCTACATAGACGACCATAGTAAATCCCAGGTCATAGTGTCTATAATACTGTAAGGGGTTCTTCTACATAGACGACCATAGTAAATCCCAGGTCATAGTGTCTATAATACTGTACGGGGTTCTTCTACATAGACGACCATGGGAAATCCCAGGACATAGTGTCTATAATACTGTAATAAGCTCACATAGTTGCTGTCACAAACTCCAATCAGTTGTCACTGACTAGTTGTCTATTCATTTCCCACTGAGCAAACCATTCCTGTACTTATTACAGCATTCATATACCTTTTTATCAAGTTAGTGTTTTGGCAGACCGTATTTTTCATTGCCATTTGTCAGTAAAACTCATGAATGCAACAGTTTATGTCCAATAGTTTTGTGTTCTACTTGTAGTCCTGGTTGTCCTTTAAAGAAAATGGTAAAACACCTCATTGTGAGGCTCAATATAAAGGCTGGACATGAAGACAAATGAAAGTCAGATAAATGAAAATACAATTTTTGGGGGGGGTTTTCGGGACTGATAGGGTTAAGACTGTGGGTGTGTCTCAACTGACACCTTGTTCCCTATATAGTGCACTAGACACCATAGGGCTCTGGTTAAATGTAGTGCACTATGTCGTGAATAGGGTGTCACTTTGGATGCAGACAGTCCGTGACTGTTATCTCTACGCTGCTTTTCTCTCTGGCCTGTCAGGCAGAATGCCCTTCCCAGCAGTATTCTGAATAGGGTCTCTTTCTTTCTCTGTGTGTGTGTGTGTGTGTGTGTGTGTGTGTGTGTGTGTGTGTGTGTGTGTGTGTGTGTGTGTGTGTGTGTGTGTGTGTGTGTGTTTGTGGCAGGTAGCCTAGCAGTCAAGAGCTTTGTGCCGGTAACCCGAAAGGTCGCTGGTTTCAATCCCGAAGCCGACTAGGTGAAAAATCTGTGTTACTTTGAGCAATTCACTTAACCATAATTGCTCCTGTAAGTCTCTCTGGATCAGAGTGTCTGTAAAATTACTAATATGTAAATGTGTGTGTGTGTATTGTGCATGTAAAAGGTTTTAATTATGTTATGGGGATGAATTATGACCCTAATTAAACTGTCAAACTCTCTCTCTCTTTCTCTCTCTCTCTCTCTCTCTTCCTCTCTCTCTCTCTTCCCCTCTCTCTCAATTCAATTCGCTTTATTGGCATGACGTAACAATGTACATATTGCCAAAGCTTATTTTGGATATTTACAATACATTTTTTTTTAAAAATGAGAATAAAAATGAGAATCAAAATCTTACAGAACTCTGCATGCAGGGTTTCATTGGGGTGTTTGTTCCATTTGATGAAATCTTGTTTTGCAAGTGGACCCCACACCTCGCTTCCATAAAGTGCAATTGGTTCAATGACATGTTCAATTAGTTTTAGCAATTAGTTTTAACCTTGAATAAGGGTTTCAAATTTGGGAAAATGACACTCTAATTGTTTTATATTTTTTACATTTTGTCAGGAAATGCAGCTCCCTCTCAGGTTCTGCTGTTGTGCAGTGGTTGCACAGCCTTTCCTCTACGGGGAGCCAGGTTTTCCTGTGTCTACCCTTCTCAATGGCAAGGCTGTGCTCACTGAGCCTGTACTTTGTCAAGGTTTTTCTAAGGTTTTGATCAGTAACCATGGTCAAATATTTAGCCACGGTGTACTGTCGATTTAGGGCCAGATAGCACTGCATTTTGCAGTGCTATCTGATTGATTGGATGTTCTGGTCCTGAGGCTTCAGTGTGTTAGTAAAACAGGTTTGTGAACTCAGCCCCAGGACCAGCTGGATGAGTGGACTGAGGCTTCAGTGTGTTAGTAGAACAGGTTTGTGAACTCAGGACCAGCTGGATGAGGGGACTGAGGCTTCAGTGTGTTGTAAAACAGAACTCAGACCCAGGACCAGCTGGATGAGTCTGAGGCTTCAGTGTGTTAGTAGAACAGGTTTGTGAACTCAGGACCAGCTGGATGAGTGGACTGAGGCTTCAGTGTGTTAGTAGAACAGGTTTGTGAACTCAGGACCAGCTGGATGAGGGGACTGAGGCTTCAGTGTGTTAGTAGAACAGGTTTGTGAACTCAGGACCAGCTGGATGAGGGGACTGAGGCTTCAGTGTGTTAGTAGAACAGGTTTGTGAACTCAGGACCAGCTGGATGAGGGGACTGAGGCTTCAGTGTGTTAGTAGAACAGGTTTGTGAACTCAGGACCAGCTGGATGAGGGGACTGAGGCTTCAGTGTGTTAGTAGAACAGGTTTGTGAACTCAGGACCAGCTGGATGAGGGGACTGAGGCTTCAGTGTGTTAGTAGAACAGATTTGTGAACTCAGGACCAGCTGGATGAGGGGACTCCTTTCTTTGCTCAGCTCTTGGCATTGCAGGGCTTGGTAATGATATGAGAGGGGGGTCACTGTATTTTAGATGTTTCCAAAACTGAATGGCTCTTTTTTGAGTTTTTATTATTAGTGGATATTGGCCTAATTCTGCCCTGCATGAATTGTTTGTTGTTTTCCTCTGGACATGTAGGAGAATCTTACAGAACTCTGCATGCAAGGTTTCAATGGGGTGTTTGTCCCATTTGATGAAATCTTGTTTTGCAAGTGGACTCCACACCTCGCTGCCATAAAGTGCATTTGGTTCAATGACATGTTCAATTAGTTTTAGCCAAATCTTTATAGGTATTTCAATTTGAATTAGATTTTTTAATGGCGTAGAATGCCCTGCGTGCTTTCTCTCTCAGTTCATTCACTGCCTCATTAAGGTGTCCAGTTGAGCTTATTTTAAACCTAAGTAATTGTAGTGTGTACAGTACTCTATATATTTTGTACCAATTCCCTGAGATCTGGATCTTCTCTGGAAAATCATTATTTTAGTCTTTTTGGGGTTTACTGCCAGGGACCAGGTCTGGCCGTACTGCTCTAGCAGGTCCAGGCTCTGCTGTAGGCCATGTGCTGTGGGGGTTTACTGCCAAGGCCCAGGTCTGGTAGTACTGCTCTAGCAGGTCCAGGCTCTGCTGTAGGCCATGTGCTGTGGGTGACAGCAGGTATAGGTCATCTGCGAAGAGTAGGCATTTAATTTCTGAATTCTGGAGACTAACACCAGGGGCTGAGGATTTTTCTAGAATAGTGGTCAATTCGTTGATGTAAATATTGAAGAGTGCAGGGCTCAGATGGCAACCCTGGCGAAGGCCCCGCCCCTGGTTAAAAAATTCTGTTCTTTTCTTGACAGTTTTAATGTTGCACGTATTGCCAGTATACATGGATTTAATTATGTCGTATGTTTGACCCCCTACACCACTTTCAATAACTTTGTAGAACAGTCCTGTATGCCAAATATAATCAAATGCTTTTTGGAAGTCGATAAAGCAAGCGTATATTTTGGTATTATTTTGGTGGACATGATTATCTGTCAGGGTGTGTAGGGTGTAAATATGACCAGTCGCGCGATGTTTTGGTTTAAATCCAAGTTGGCTTTTACTCATTGTGCTTATTAATTAAAACCTGTTATGGATCATGCGCAGTTTCGCAGCTTTTTGTTAAAAATCGCACAACATTTCAGCGTCCTGCTACTCATGCCAGGAATATAGTATATGCATATGATTAGTATGTGTGGATAGAAAACACTCGGACGTTTCTAAAACTGGTTAAATCACGGCTGTGACTATAACAGCACGTGCATTTCATCGAAAAGCGCAGGAAAATCTGATCACTGAAAACTGGAAAATATATCAATGCGCCAGTTGCATGTATTGTTGATGGGAAACCAAATTACATGAAGCCGAGATTGCAATTCCTACAGCTTCCACACGATGTCACCAGTCTTGTCAATTGCCTAGGCTTTGTTTCTTGGTCAAACAAGTAAGAGAGAGCCCATTTCTTCCGGTCTCCGACCGGATGTTTTGGAGTAGAAATTTCTGAACATGATTTGAAGACGTGAAGCTATTGAATATACATCGCCCCGTGATCAATTTGATAGATTATTAACGTTTACTAATACCTAAAGTTGCATTACAAAAGTATTTCGAAGTGTTTTGTGAAAGTTTATCATCGACTTTTTTAATTTTAAAAAATGACGTTGCGTTATAAAACGCAATTTTTTCCTTGATCACACAGTCTTCATAGATCGATATCTAGGCTATATATGGACCAATTTAATCGAAAAAAAGACCCAATAGTGATGTTTATGGGACATCTAGGAGTGCCAACAAAGAAGCTAGTCAAAGGTAATGAATGTTTTATATTTTATTTCTGCGTTTTGGGTAGCGCCGGCTACCGCAAAATCTGTTGTTTAGGTGACGTGCGTGCTATTTAGGGGGGTGCATGCTATCAGATAACAGCTTCTCATGCTTTCGCCGAAAAGCATTTTACAAATCTGACTTGGTGGCTAGATTCACAACGAG
This sequence comes from Oncorhynchus tshawytscha, assembly GCF_018296145.1. Lineage (NCBI taxonomy): Eukaryota > Metazoa > Chordata > Actinopteri > Salmoniformes > Salmonidae > Oncorhynchus > Oncorhynchus tshawytscha. Next base: position 52,439,346 of record NC_056447.1, on the reverse strand, counting down.
TGTAGCTTTAATTCAGTACCTTGCATGTGTGTTTTAATGAAAGTTTGAGTTTTATCAAAAACTATTGGTGGCGCTCTTGAAATTTCCGCTGATTTGATCCCGCCACAGGGACCAAGTCCCAAACAAGTTTTAAGGAAGTTTAGAAATCTTACATTTATAATACTACAGAAAACCTTCCCCAGGTTACTGTTCACACAAATGCCTCTGTAATTGTTAGTGTCAAATTTGCCTCCGTTTTTGAAGATTGGGGTTATGAGTCCTTGATTCCAGATGTCAGGGAAATAACCTACCCTCACGATCAAATTAAACAGTTTTAATATAGCCAATTGAAATGTTGCACTAGTGAGTTTGAGCATCTCATTTAGGATGCCATCAGGTCTGCATGCTTTTTAAATTTGAGAGCCTGAAGTTTCTTATAGAGCTCCTGGTCAGTAATTGGGGAGTCCATTGGATTTTGATTGTCCTTTATAGCTTTTTATAATCCATTCAACTTCTCATGAATTTGGCATTGTTCTGCATTTGTGTCAATTTGAACGGTGTTGTAGAGTGTTTTAAAATGGGTTGTCCATATGTCACCATTTTGTATCGCTAATTCCTATTGTTTAGATTTTTTTTTCTTTTTTCCCCAATTTTGCCAGAAGTTGTGTGTGTTTATGGACTCCTGAATTAGTGTCAGCTGCTTGCTGTTGTACTGTGCTTTTTTGGTTCTGAGTGTACGTTTATAGAGTTTTAAGGCGTAGTTCACCATTATTTGGGTCTCTGTGCTTTTGGTTGGATAGTGTTCTATGTTTTTTCCTTATAATTTTACAATCGGCATCAAACCAGTCGTCATCTGTGATCTTTAAAAAACATTTTTTTTAATCAATTTCAATTGTGCTTCTTTTGTCGTTTGCCTGAATATATAGTTGATGTTTTGTACTGACATATTGATGCCTTCTTCACTGTGAGTGAATGTGGTATCCAGAAAGGGTGTTTGGATATTTGGGTTCCAGGTTGCTTTCTGGTATTCTTCTGTGCTGTTTTGGGCCCATTTGTATGAATTTCTGATGTTGTACAGCTCACTGGGCTGTGAATGTCTGGTTGTTTCCATGTCTGTTCTTTTGAGGGTCAATGTAATTTGGCTGTGATCAGACAGAGGTGTTAGTGGCTTGACAGTGAATGAGCTGAGAGAGAAAGGGTCAATGTCTGTGATCATATAGTCTACTGTACTGTGGCCAAGAGGTGAGCAGTAGGTGAATCTCCCCAAAGAGTACCCCTGTAACCTACCATTGACAAAGTACAGACCCAGGCTTCTACAGAGCTGCAAAAGATCCCTTCTGTTTTTGTTGACGGTGCTGTCACTGTTGTTTCTATGGGGGAGATGAAGACAGTTAGAAACCGTATGGCCTGTAATAAAGCTGTCCCCTCGTGTGCTTGTTAGATCAGGTAGTGTTCCTGTGCGCGCATTTGTGTCCCCACAGATGAGCACATTTCCCTGGGCCCTGAAATGGCATGTCTCTTCCTCAAGGGTGGGGAAGATCTCCTCTGAGTAATATGGGGATTCTGAGGGGGGGATATATATTGCGCAAAGGAACACATATTCTTCTGTCAGTACAAGTTATTTTTTTCAGTTTTAACCAAATGTGATATTTGCCAATTTTGAAGGGCTCAATTAGATGTTGTAGTTGGGATTTGTACCAAATGATCAGTCCTCCAGAGTCTCTGCCTCTATTGACAGAGCTGTGTTTTTGTGACGCACAGTGACCTCTCTGTAGCCTGTGGCACAGTGACCTCTCTGTAGCCTGTGGGACAGTGATCTCTCTGTAGCCTGTGGGACAGTGACGGCACAGTGACCTCTCTGTAGCCTGTGGGACAGTGATCTCTCTGTAGCCTGTGGGACAGTGACGGCACAGTGACGTCTCTGTAGCCTGTGGGACAGTGACCTCTCTGTAGCCTGTGGGACAGTGACCTCTCTGTAGCCTGTAGCACAGTGACCTCTCTGTAGTCTGTGGTGCAGTGACCTCTCTGTAGCCTGTAGCATAGTGACCTCTCTGTAGCCTGTAGCATAGTGACCTCTCTGTAGCCTGTGGGACAGTGACCTCTCTGTAGCCTGTGGGACAGTGAGTGACAACGTCTGGATTACACCATGTCTCCTGCAGAATGATGACCTCTCTGTAGCCTGTGGCACAGTGACCTCTCTGTAGCCTGTGGGGCAGTGACCTCTCTGTAGCCTGTGGGGCAGTGACCTCTGGGCCAGTGACAGTGACCTCTAGCCTCTGATGGCACAGTGCCTGTGGGACAGTGACCTCTCTGTAGCCTGTGGGACAGTGATGGCACAGTGACCTCTCTGTAGCCTGTGGGACAGTGACCTCTCTGTAGCCTGTGGGACAGTGACAGTGACGGCACAGTCTCTGTAGCCTGTGGGACAGTGACCTCTCTGTAGCCTGTGGGACAGTGACGGCACAGTGACCTCTCTGTAGCCTGTGGGACAGTGACCTCTCTGTAGCCTTACACCATGTCTCCTGCAGAATGATGACGTCAACATCTTTAAGATGTGTGTTGAACTCCAGTGCTAAACTCTTCAGTCCAAAGGTTGATGAGTTTAGGCCCTGAATGTTCCACATGCTAACTGACGCTCTCTCTTTCCCTCTTTCTCTCTCTCTCTCTCTCTCTCTCTCTCTCGCTCTTTCACTTCCTCTCTCTCTCTCGCTCTTCCTCGCTCGCTCCCTCCCTCTCTCTCTCTTTCCCCCCCTCCCCCTCCCCCCCCCTCTCTCTCTCCTCTCTCTCTCTCCCTTCCTCTCTCTTGTGTCGACTGTCTCTGGCGCTTTGAAATGACATTAGAGACCTACTTTCTTTTGAGGGTATAAGTGTAGTACACAGCTTGTCTGTAAAGTAAATATGAAGCATGATAAATATTTGACTCGTCTACACCACCGCCAGCCCACAACCATTCAAACCACCATTCATTAAAGTAGCTTTCACTGCTGCATTATTCATTCATCCCACAGAACAGAGCACGTCAACTGAAATCTGGCCAGTATTGACTAAAGTCTCCCCCAGTGGATCTATAGTCAATGTTTGGTGTCTCAAGCTCCAGCTGTGCTTTGAAATCCCACTGGCTGACTGTACACTTGAAGATGATGTGTGCGTTCCAAACAGCACCCTATTTCTTACACCACAGGACCTGGTCTAAAGTAATGCACTACATGGGGACTATGCAGCCATTTGTAACGTGTCCCTTCAAGTAGGGCTCTTGATATTTGTAATTTTGCCTCTGTAAAATGGATCAATATTTCTTTCTCCGACTGCTGCTTGTGGATAATTAAGTTTTGATGACTTTGTAGTGCTGCTCGCTGTATTGATAATCTATTAGGATGAGACTACTGCTCACTGGCACATATGTGATTAAAACCTATTGTGCTGCTCACTGCTGCAGCAGTAAAGGGTCCTCACGATATGATATCACGATACTTATTATTATCAAGAGACTATTATTCTATATGTATTTTGATTCGATACTGTGATTTTTATTGCGATTCGATGTTCCAAACACATTACTCATCATATGTCTGCTGCAGAGGGACAATAGACATGAGAAAACAGCTAGTTTTCATGGAAAAGTGGTGAAAACAAGAGTTTTGGTGCAGGTACAGCAAACTAGCACAAACATATCATTGAGATATTTTCAAAACATTACGATATATCATCAAAAATAATATGCCGATATGTAACTATTGTTTTTGTTGTTGTTGTTGTTGTCACTACTAATAATTTTGACCTTTGTCATTGTCAGAGTCGTGTGTATAGGTGGCAGGGAAGTCAGGCGCAGGAGAATCAAACTGAATGTAATGGAGTTATTTAATAACGATAAACGAAACATAACTCCAACACGAAATGTAACAATAAAACAAAGTCGCGCACCAATACAAACAACACTAAATAACAAACAATCTCTGACAAAGACATGAGGGGAAACAGAGGGTTAAGTACACAACAGGTAATGAATGGGATTGAAACCAAGTGTGTAGGAAGACTAAGACAAAACCAATGGAAAATGAAAAATGGATCAATGATGGCTGGAAGACCGGTGACGTCGACCGCCGAGTACCGCCCGAACAAGGAGAGTCATTGAGTTGTTTAAGTGTTAGGCCTACTGTCATTTCAGAAAATAGTTCCTGATTGGAGGTAAGCATAGTGTGTATTAGAGAGGCAAATCTGAACACCTCAGTCGTCATCACTAACACGATGCAGTTATTCTCTATGGTTGCTGTATTTCTCATAACAATGCTTTAAAGATCTGCAGGAGGAGAGCGGAGGCGAGGAGCAAAATGTCGCAGTCTCTGAGCGGAGGGGGATTTGTGTTTTCATTTTGATGAGTGACACTAGTAGCTATAAATTGAAGAGAATTCCCCAGTCAGAGGAACTCTGACTGCAATGGGATGACAGTCTGGCTGGCAGACAGATGACCTGTGGAATGAATGAATGGGTCGCCAGGCAGACACCGATCTCATTTCAGTCTGAGGGAAAGGGAAAGGGGGATTCCTTGTCAGTTGTCCAACTGAATGAATTCAACTGAAATGTGTCTTCTGCATTTAACCCAACCCCTCTGAATCAGAGAGTGGGGGGGGGCTGCCATAATCGACATCCACGTCTTCGGCGCCCGGGGAACAGTGGAGGGGGATTGGTTTGTGTGTCTCTCTCTGTTTCTGTCTGTGTGTCTGAGCTGTAGCAGCAGAGCCCTGTGCTGGCTCTACCTGTCTGGCGTCAGAGAGAGCAGGAAGTGGCGGGCGGATGTCTGGATTCATCACACACAGGGATGTAAAGCAGCCCAGGTCTGTCCCTATGACATGACACTTACCAGATGCCTTGATCCAAAGCCACAGGGAGTGCAATTGCAATGATGTCCGAGGGGGGGAATACAGTGTTCGTTGTTTGCAGTAACTGCTTTGTTGTTGTAAAATTCCAACTGACGTGGCAGTTTCAACATGAAGGATTTCAGCTTTAAAAGCACACGCATGGACACAAGGGAGACTTTGCTGTATTCAAACGGCACCGACTGCAAAGGACTGAGGGAGTGTTTACGCTGTCCTTGGCAGGGAGCAGTTCCTGACAGACTGTTGTTCCCGACGGACCGTTGTTCCTGCCGATGGGACCGTTGTTGCTGCCGACGAACCGTTGTTGCTGCTGATGAACACACAACTCAGGAAAAGGGATATAGTACTATTGAATCCGGCTCGGTTGTTCATGGTCGTCTCTGTTTTTCTCTGCTTCTCTGCTATCGTCTCATTAAAACTCTCTTTCCTTTGGCTTTGAGTCTGGATGCTATTGCTGACGGCCCGGGCTTCGGGATACAGTCAATCAGTGAGCTTTGAGCTGCTCATTCAAACCACACCCCCTGCTCTCTCATGCTTTTCAGTCTCTGTGGGGTCACAGCCATCTGGCAACCACTGAAACGCATGTGTGTGTGTGTGTGTGTGTGTGTGTGTGTGTGTGTGTGTGTGTGTGTTGCGTGCGTGCGTGCGTGCGTGCGTGCTTGGCCTGTGTGAGAAGGTAGCCTAGCGGTTAGAGTGTTGGGCGAGTAACCGAAAGGTCAGTAGTTTGAATCCCAGAGCCGACAAGGTTAAGAATCTGCCGATATGCCTGGACAATGGTGACCCAACTCTCCGAGGGTGTCTCTGGGACTTGGGATATGCAAAAAAAAAACATATTTCCAATTCACACATGCGTATTAATAAACGCTTACAGTGCAGTGTGAAGTGGGACAAATATAAACACCCAGCAAATAATTATTATATCAAAACCCATACAAAGAGTCTCAGTTTTGGGTTAAGATCATACTGATTGTGATTATATGGAGCGGGACCTGGGGCCATATGTAACAAGCTTCTCAGGGTAGGAATGCTGATCTAGGATCAGGTACCTCCTGTCCATGTAATGCTTTTCATTACGATATAAAAGTAAAACTGATGTTAAATCACCACTCCCACTCTGAGAGGCTTGATACATATGGCCCCTGATCCTACTCCAAGATGCTTTTTAAGTACGTGCTCAGATGCACAGAATGATGCACAGAATGTATTCTGACTGTTCATTCTCCAGGGTTCAGATAGTGGTTCAGTATATAGACCTAGATAGTGGTTCAGTATATAGACCTAGATAGTGGTTCAGTATATAGACCTAGATAGTGGTTCAGTATATAGACCTAGATAGTGGTTCAGTATATAGACCTAGATAGTGGTTCAGTATATAGACCTAGATAGTGGTTCAGTATATAGACCTAGATAGTGGTTCAGTATATAGGCCTAGATAGTGGTTCGGTATATAGACCTAGATAGTGGTTCAGTATATAGACCTAGATAGTGGTTCGGTATATAGACCTAGATAGTGGTTCAGTATATAGACCTAGATAGTGGTTCATTCTCCAGGGTTCAGTATATAGGCCTAGATAGTGGTTCAGTATATAGACCTAGATAGTGGTTCAGTATATAGACCTAGATAGTGGTTCGGTATATAGACCTAGATAGTGGTTCAGTATATATACCTCGATAGTGGTTCGGTATATAGACCTAGATAGTGGTTCAGTATATAGACCTAGATAGTGGTTCAGTATATAGACCTAGATAGTGGTTCAGTATATCGACATAGATAGTGGTTCAGTATATAGACATAGATAGTGGTTCAGTATATAGACCTAGATAGTGGTTCATTCTCCAGCATTCAGTATATAGGCCTAGATAGTGGTTCAGTATATAGACCTAGATAGTGGTTCAGTATATAGACATAGATAGTGGTTCAGTATATAGACCTAGATAGTGGTTCAGTATATAGACCTAGATAGTCGTTCATTCTCCAGGGTTCAGTATATAGGCCTAGATAGTGGTTCAGTATATAGACCTAGATAGTGGTTCAGTATATAGGCCTAGATAGTGGTTCAGTATATAGGCCTAGATAGTGGTTCAGTATATAGGCCTAGATAGTGGTTCAGTATATAGACCTAGATAGTGGTTCATTCTCCAGGGTTCAGTATATAGGCCTAGATAGTGGTTCAGTATATAGGCCTAGATAGTGGTTCAGTATATAGACCTAGATAGTCGTTCATTCTCCAGGGTTCAGTATATAGGCCTAGATAGTGGTTCAGTATATAGACCTAGACAGTGGTTCAGTATATAGACCTAGATAGTGAACCAATCTTGGGGGGCTTCAAATCCTCTTACCATAGCAGGGCTGGGTGATCTGTTTCAGTAGAGCTGTTGCGCTGAACCTCCCGTAGTATAATCTGTCTGGTAATCTGCTATGTCTGAGCCTAGTGCAGTGGTTCTCAATCCTGGTCCTGGGGGCCCAAAGGGGTGCACATGTTTGTTTTCATCCTAGACATACACAGCTGATTTAAACGAGGTGTTAAGTGCTAAGGCAAAAAAAACAAAGAATTGCACACATTTGGGTCCCCGGGACCAGGATTGAGATCCACTGGCCAGATCATCAAGGGACAGTTGGTTAGTTTTGGAAACTGCAGCTGGTTGGTGTTTTTTTTGTTTTATTTTTTTTGTTTTATTTTGTGTGTGTGTGTGTGTGTGTGTGTGTGTGTGTGTGTGTGTGTGTGTGTGTGTGTGTGTGTGTGTGAGAGTCTTATGCTGGCCAGGTTGAAAGGGAAAGACTGATAAGGAGAGTTGATTGGTATTGGAAGCCGTAGCTGGTGTGTTTTTCTTCTGATTATCATGGATGCTTTCAATATTCGGTATGTTTCTGTCTGATGTAGGAGACATTTGTAGAACTTCATGTAAAAAAAATTGTTTGTCTTTTTTTCCCCCCCAATTTTTTTAATATATATTTTTTTACTTCTGTGTATGATTTTGAATGTTTCTCGATAGGTCTGCCAGCTTGTTTCCAGGTGTATGCCACTCTCCTAGCCACTGCCTGGTTCTGAATCCTCTGATCTCCCTCTACCAGTAAACACACTGACAACAACTACAGCGCATCCCAATCCAGTTGTTCTCCAGATGGTCTGTGATGATTAGGGGGCTTTTGGAAACCATCACACGGCCCAAATGCTCTGCAGCTGGGAGCTCTTGGTTGTTGGAACCACTGTGTTAGAAATGGGCAGGAAGGGCTTGGAACAGGGCACTGTTTCCTCAGACAAAATTGTTACAAATTCAGTCCCCTCCCCTTTATACATATTGTGATCTCCTGAGTGCAACACACATGGAGGGTAGTACTTGAGCTGGACATGGAACTAGACATTCTGCATGTATGTTCATATGTAATCTCTTAACAGATAGGCTTCATGTAAATAGTACTGGTTACCTAACCAGCCGCCATTCTCCCATGCGACTAGCCCTTTAACACTACATGGTACGTAGTACAGTGTAGACCCCCTAGGAGTTTTTGTTTGTTAGCAGCGGTGGCGGCTTGGGTGTTCCTGATACATACGTCTACACTTCCAGGATTATAAAATGGCTAGTTACGTTGGAGGTTTCTAAGGACAATCTGATGTTGTAACTTGGATTTTTTTTTACACTATTTTTGTGGCGGCTGCGATTTAGCAGCTCCAGTGTGCCGCTTCTACATGAATGAAAGGGGAAATACTGGTATTGCATCGCTGGTGTGTGACAAGCCATCCAGACAAGAAGCTCCTTACATCAGAGCATAGCAAGAGAGACAAATAGCCCTACTCAACAAATAGACCTACTCAACAAATAGACCTACTCAACAAATAGACCTACTCAACAAATAGCCCTACTCAACAAATAGACCTACTCAACAAATAGACCGACTCAACAAATAGACCGACTCAACAAATAGACCTACTCAACAAATAGCCCTACTCAACAAATAGCCCGACTCAACAAATAGACCGACTCAACAAATAGACCTACTCAACAAATAGACCTACTCAACAAATAGCCCTACTCAACAAATAGCCCTACTCAACAAATAGCCCTACTCAACAAATATACCGCCTCAACAAATAGACCTACTCAACAAATAGACCGACTCAACAAATAGACCGACTCAACAAATAGACCGACTCAACAAATAGACCTACTCAACAAATAGACCGACTCAACAGACCTACTCAACAAATAGACTGACTCAACAAATAGACCGACTCAACAAATAGACCGACTCAACAAATAGACCTACTCAACAAATAGACCTACTCAACAAATAGACCTACTCAACAAATAGACCTACTCAACAAATAGCCCTACTCAACAAATAGACCGACTCAACAAATAGACCTACTCAACAAATAGACCTACTCAACAAATAGACCGACTCAACAAATAGACCGACTCAACAAATAGACCGACTCAACAAATAGCCCGACTCAACAGACCTACTCAACAAATAGACCGACTCAACAAATAGACCTACTCAACAAATAGACCGACTCAACAAATAGACCGACTCAACAAATAGACCTACTCAACAAATAGACCTACTCAACAAATAGACCTACTCAACAAATAGACCTACTCAACAAATAGCCCTACTCAACAAATAGACCGACTCAACAAATAGACCTACTCAACAAATAGACCGACTCAACAAATAGACCTACTCAACAAATAGACCTACTCAACAAATAGACCTACTCAACAAATAGACCGACTCAACAAATAGACCTACTCAACAAATAGCCCTACTCAACAAATAGGTCTAACATCATCACCTAAAGTGTATTCAGCCCTGCAGCCTTCTTCCTCCCTGCATCTCTCTGCCTCTATGTGAAGAACTTGCTTATCAATGCAGGTGGGTGGCTGGCCATGGTGTCTTGAGAGAGTTCTGTAGCCAAGTAAGAGAGGGCTACTTGAGGCCATCATACTCCCATAGGAGGCTGGTCAAAAGGATATACGGAATGTCGTTGTTTTTTTGTGATGCAACCAGTAGCAGTAATATCATCCTCCTTGCCCTGGGGTGACTCTCTCTGTCTCTGACTGACTCTGCTGTGAGTTCATTACCACCACTACTGCAGTCCATACAAATGAGAGAGTCATCTCAACAGGTGACAGAGACATTACATGACATTAGGCTGCATGAATCAGGCTGTGTCACACTGTCACTGTGATTGTGTATGTGTTTTTCTGCTGATAGATAATGGTAGTAATGGGCTAATGTAGTGCGCGTATTTACCACTTACCAATGATGGTGCTGCAGTTCAAATGCTGTTCTCTCTCTGTGACCAGACAAAAACCAGACCCACCCAACCCCAGACAGGTGTCTGAAAGACTAAGGGCTCCATTCAATCTGTATAGCTGAAGCGTTACTGATTCCACTAGAGAAATATAAAGGTAATCTGACCCCAATTAGTCGACTGGTTGATTGTTTGTTTGGTCGATACAGTATGTAAATCAAATCAAATGTTATTTGTCACATACACACGGTTAGCAGATGTTAATGCTTGTGCTTCTAGTTCCAACAATGCAGTAATAACCAACGAGTAATCTAACCTAGCAATTTACATAACATTTACCGTGAATGCAGTCTCCGCTAAACGAGAACGTTGTTCCGAATAACTCATACTAGCATACTGGTATATTTAAACTGCATATTATGTACTCACTGCAACACAGTAGCGGCTCCTGACTGGCTGAGTAGGTGGAGTCGAGTGAGGGTGGATTTTTCCAAATTCAGCAGACATCCCATCGCATTAATCTGCCTGATAATAGCTCATTTCCAATTAGATTAATTTCTCTAAACTTTGAATAGAATAGGAATGTAATGACTTATAGGCTTTCTCAGGCTGGTTATAGGTAGACTATCACATTCAACCTAATGGAGTTAAAGGCCTATTCAGGCTGGTTATAGACTATCACATCCAATCTATACCGTAGCCCATAGGGCCCATCTATCCTATTTAAAACCATCTATCCTATTTAAAACCATCTATCCTATTTAAAACCATCTATCCTATTTACTTGTACTTCTGGCGCCGACAGAGATGGCCGCCCGCTTCGCGTTCCTAGGAAACTATGCAGTTTTTTGTTTTTTTACGTGTTATTTCTTACACTAGTACCCCAGGTCATCTTAGGTTTCTTTACATACAGCCGAGAAGAACTACTGAATATAAGATCAGCGTCAACTCACCATCAGTACGACCAAGAATATGTTTTTCGCTATGCGGATCCTGTGTTCTGCCTTACAACCAGTGTAACCGAGTGGATCACATGCAGCGACAAAAAAAAAAAAAACGACTCAGAAAAAGAGGGAAACGAAGCGGTCTTCTGGTCAGACTCCGGAGACGGGCACATCGTGCACCACTCCCTAGCATTCTTCTTGCCAATGTCCAGTCTCTTGACAACAAGGTTGATGAAATCCGAGCAAGGGTAGCATTCCAGAGGGACATCAGAGATTGTAACGTTCTCTGCTTCACGGAAACATGGCTAACTGGAGAGACGCAATCCGAAGCGGTGCAGCCAGCAGGTTTCTCCACGCATCGCGCCGACAGAAACAAACATCTTTCTGGTAAGAAGAGGGGCGGGGGCGTATGTCTTATGGCCAACGTGACATGGTGTGATGAAAGAAACATACAGGAACTCAAATCCTTCTGTTCACCTGATTTAGAATTCCTCACAATCAAATGTAGACCGCATTATCTACCAAGAGAACCAAGCAGACACATCGATGGCTCTGAACGAACTTTATTTAACTCTCTGCAAACTGGAAACGATTTATCCGGAGGCTGCATTCATTGTAGCTGGGGATTTTAACAAGGCTAATCTGAAAACAAGACTCCCTAAATTTTATCAGCATATCGATTGCGCAACCAGGGGTGGAAAGACCCTGGATCATTGTTACTCTAACTTCCGCGACGCATATAAGGCCCTGCCCCGCCCCCCTTTCGGAAAAGCTGACCACGACTCCATTTTGTTGATCCCTGCCTACAGACAGAAACTAAAACAAGAAGCTCCCACGCTGAGGTCTGTCCAACGCTGGTCCGACCAAGCTGACTCCACACTCCAAGACTGCTTCCATCACGTGGACTGGGAGATGTTTCGTATTGCGTCAGACAACAACATTGACGAATACGCTGATACGGTGTGCGAGTTCATTAGAACGTGCGTTGAAGATGTCGTTCCCATAGCAACGATTAAAACATTCCCTAACCAGAAACCGTGGATTGATGGCAGCATTCGTGTGAAACTGAAGGCACGAACCACTGCTTTTAATCAGGGCAAGGTGTCTGGTAACATGACTGGATACAAACAGTGCAGCTATTCCCTCCGCAAGGCTATCAAACAAGCTAAGCGCCAGTACAGAGACAAAGTAGAATCTCAATTCAACGGCTCAGACACAAGAGGTATGTGACAGGGTCTACAGTCAATCACGGACTACAGGAAGAAACCCAGCCCAGTCACGGACCAGGATGTCTTGCTTCCAGGCAGACTAAATAGCTTTTTGCCCGCTTTGAGGACAATACAGTGCCACTGACACGGCCTGCAACGGAAACATGCGGTCTCTCCTTCACTGCAGCCGAAGTGAGTAAGACATTTAAACGTGTTAACCCTCGCAAGGCTGCAGGCCCAGACGGCATCCCCAGCCGCACCCTCAGAGCATGCGCAGACCAGCTGGCCGGTGTGTTTACGGACATATTCAATCAATCCCTATACCAGTCTGCTGTTCCCACATGCTTCAAGAGGGCCACCATTGTTCCTGTTCCCAAGAAAGCTAAGGTAACTGAGCTAAACGACTACCGCCCCGTAGCACTCACATCCGTCATCATGAAGTGCTTTGAGAGACTAGTCAAGGACCATATCACCTCCACCCTACCTGACACCCTTGACCCACTCCAATTTGCTTACCGCCCAAATAGGTCCACAGACGATGCAATCTCAACCACACTGCACACTGCCCTAACCCATCTGGACAAGAGGAATACCTATGTGAGAATGCTGTTCATCGACTACAGCTCGGCATTCAACACCATAGTACCCTCCAAGCTCGTCATCAAGCTCGAGACCCTGGGTCTCGACCCGCCCTGTGCAACTGGGTACTGGACTTCCTGACGGGCCGCCCCCAGGTGGTGAGGGTAGGCAACAACATCTCCTCCCCGCTGATCCTCAACACTGGGGCCCCACAAGGGTGCGTTCTGAGCCCTCTCCTGTACTCCCTGTTCACCCACGACTGCGTGGCCATGCACGCCTCCAACTCAATCATCAAGTTTGCGGACGACACAACAGTGGTAGGCTTGATTACCAACAACGACGAGACGGCCTACAGGGAGGAGGTGAGGGCCCTCGGAGTGTGGTGTCAGGAAAATAACCTCACACTCAACGTCAACAAAACTAAGGAGATGATTGTGGACTTCAGGAAACAGCAGAGGGAACACCCCCATCCACATCGATGGAACAGTAGTGGAGAGGGTAGCAAGTTTTAAGTTCCTCGGCATACACATCACAGACAAACTGAATTGGTCCACTCACACAGACAGCATCGTGAGGAAGGCGCAGCAGCGCCTCTTCAACCTCAGGAGGCTGAAGAAATTCGGCTTGTCACCAAAAGCACTCACAAACTTCTACAGATGCACAATCGAGAGCATCCTGGCGGGCTGTATCACCGCCTGGTATGGCAACTGCACCGCCCTCAACCGTAAGGCTCTCCAGAGGGTAGTGAGGTCTGCACAACGCATCACCGGGGGCAAACTACCTGCCCTCCAGGACACCTACACCACCCGATGCTACAGGAAGGCCATAAAGATCATCAAGGACATCAACCACCCGAGCCACTGCCTGTTCACCCCGCTGCCATCCAGAAGGCGAGGTCAGTACAGGTGCATCAAAGCTGGGACCGAGAGACTGAAAAACAGCTTCTATCTCAAGGCCATCAGACTGTTAAACAGCCACCACTAACATTGAGTGGCTACTGCCAACACACTGTCAATGACACTGACTCTACTCCAGCCACTTTAATCATGGGAATCGATGGGAAATGATGTAAATATATCACTAGCCACTTTAAACAATGCTACCTTATATAATGTTACTTACCCTACATTGTTCATCTCATATGCATACGTTGATACTGTACTCTATATCATCGACTGCATCCTTGTGTAATGCATGTATCGCTAGCCACTTTGGCTATGCCACTTGGTTTACATGCTTATCTCATGTGTATATGCTGTGCTCGATATCATCTACTGTATCTTGCCTATGCTGCTCTGTACCATCACTCATTCATATATCCTTATGTACATATTCTTTATCCCCTTACACTGTGTATGACAGTAGTTTTTTTTGGAATTGTTAGTTAGATTACTTGCTCGTTATTACTGCATTGTCGGAACTAGAAGCACAAGCATTTCGCTACACTCGCATTAACATCTGCTAACCATGTGTATGTGACAAATAAAATTTGATTTGATTTGATTTGATTTGAAAACCACCTATCCTATTTAAAACCACCTATCCTATTTAAAACCATCTATCCTATTTAAAACCACCTATCCTATTTAAAACCATCTATCCTATTTAAAACCATCTATCCTATTTAAAACCATCTATCCTATTTAAAACCACCTATCCTATTTAAAACCACCTATCCTATTTAAAACCATCTATCCTATTTAAAACCATCTATCCTATTTAAAACCATCTATCCTATTTAAAACCATCTATCCTATTTAAAACCATCTATCCTATTTAAAACTATCTATCCTATTTAAAACCATCTATCCTATTTAAAACCATCTATCCTATTTAAAACCACCTATCCTATTTAAAACCACCTATCCTATTTAAAACCACCTATCCTATTTAAAAAGGACTAAAGACAGAAACAGAAACATTTGATTACATTTCAACCAATTTATTACTGCCATTCTCTATCAATTAAATCCAATATCCTCCTAGTACGCACACAAAAACCTTTCTAATGTTCAAATCAAATGGCTTTGCACAGAAAGGTCGGATGCATTGCAAATTCAGAACCACTGAACAGCAACATAACATAAACTAAAGCCCTGATAATTGGGAACGAGATCAGAATGACTGCTAAGGCTTGATCCATAAATTAAATAATGCAATAGGTAGCTGAGCCCACAAACCTAAAACAAGCCATATGTTCAAATCAAAAGGCCTAATTAACATGACGTCACAGCCACATCCCCGGTGCCGACACATTCAGAAATCAAAAGGCCTAATTAACATGACGTCACAGCCACATCCCCGGTGCCGACACATTCAGAAATCAAAAGGCCTGATTAACATGACGTCACAGCCACATCCCCGGTGCCGACACATTCAGAAATCAAAAGGCCTAATTAACATGACGTCACAGCCACATCCCCGGTGCCGACACATTCAGAAATCAAAAGGCCTAATTAACATGACGTCACAGCCACATCCCCGGTGCCGACACATTCAGAAATCAAAAGGCCAAATTAACATGACGTCACAGCCACATCCCCGGTGCCGACACATTCAGAAATCAAAAGATGGTTTAGTATTTAGTTTAAAAGCTCTGACTAAGGTCAAGAGAACAAACACTTATTTTCAATGAGAAAGAAAACAGAAATCCACTTTGGGTTTATAAAAAAAAATAGTTCTGTTTTCAAAGATGTAGTCTACGATGCAATTACTCGTGATCATTTTGAGGAGAACAAGCTTCGCTATCCGGCATCTTCCAAGTTAAGCAGTCTAGTTTTGTTGTCTGGCTACTTGAAGAGGACTAGGGCCTATCACTCGGAGCCCACCTCTACCAATGCATTTCGGAAAAGAGTGCATTGGATTTTACTATACGAAGAGCCAAAGTTAGTACAACATCCTGGCATTTAAACCATACATGATTTTCAAAAATTCACATACTATAAACATTCTATTTTCTCACACTGCGAATGCGTCATGTGTGGTTGCGTTGTTGACCCCGCTATTCATTGATTTCGGTAGCGCATCCCCATGTCTAATTGAACAGCTGTTGTCAAAGCTAAAATTAGTATGACATCTGGACATTTAAAGTATACTAGATTTAAAAAAAAAAAAATGTCACATACTATTAAAGTTTCATTTGTCCGCATCCTCAAATGGCCTACTATTTAGGATGCAAGTATGGGTACAGGTTCGGACACAGGCGATGCTTTTACATTTCAATCACGCTGTAAAGCTAAACTTCTGCAATGCTGATGGGAGTAGAGCCCGAAGCTAACATTTTATCACTGTGGAGCCACAGGAGAGGAGCGCTTTTGTGGTTAAAGTTGTAAATCAAGGGGATGAAATAATGTAGAACTAAAAATAAATTATTGCTGGATAGAAAAATGTTGAAAACTGCCTTTGCACAACCAAACTTAGTGGAAACATGTTAAAATCCTTTATTGTTTACAGCTTATGCATCGCAATATTTTTTTTAAAACTCACTGTCTTTTTCCACTGCTACTGATTCTATTCTAGTCCCAGGTCTATTTGTGACGTCTTGCCAACTCCTATGGTTGTTGTCATTGGCCATAGAAGTTGGCAAGACCACACAAACAGATAACCAGACGAGTGCTTAATTCTATGCTGTGTTAGAAGACGAATGAATAGCAAGAGCCTCAACACCTGTGGGGACTGATATTGTTATGAAATTGTCCTGGCATGTTGTCCAATGGTACTAACTAATAAAAGCTGTTATAAGCAATGGCAAGTGGCATTTCAAACAGCTCCCCAGAGTTCCCTCCGTCTGTTCCGAGGTTAGCTGACTCACGTGCGACAGATAGTCAGTCAGTAGTGGCGCTCAGTCTTGCCCAGAACCCTCATGACATGTTTCAGTTGGATGGAAAGAGCAGTCAGTGGCTCAGACAACAGGGAGAACTCAGATGCCTTGCCCATCACATGCAGAGTTCCATAGATAGTGTCAGCTTGGCTGTTTTCTCTCTGGCTCAGTGGGCTGGAGTCTTTACGTCCACCATATTAGCTACACAAATCTGTTGCTGGCCCGTGGCAATAAAGTTGATCAAAACACCCTTTCTGTGTGAGAGAGGATGGGTGGGTGAGAGTAGGGAGTAAAAGAGAAAGAGGGTGGGTAGGTGAGAGTAGGGGTAGAAGAGAGAGAGAGAGAGAGAGGTGGGTGAGAGTAGGGGTGAGAGAGAGACAGAGAGAGGGGGTGGGGTGGGTGCGAGTAGGGGTAGGGGAGAGAGAGAGAGAGAGAGGGTGGGTGAAAGTAGGGGTAGGAGAGAGAGAGAGAGGTGGGGTGGGGTGGGGTGGGAGAGAGTAGGGGTGAGAGAGAGAGAGACAGAGAGACATAGAGAGGGGGTGGGGTGGATGAGAGTAGGGGTGAGAGAGAGAGACAGAGAGGGGGTGGGGTGGGTGAGAGTAGGGGTGAGAGAGAGAGAGAGACAGAGAGGGGGTGGGGTGGGTGAGAGTAGGGGTGAGAGAGAGAGAGACAGAGAGAGGGGGTGGGGTGGGTGAGAGAGAGACAGAGACAGAGAGGGGGTGGGGTGGGTGAGAGTAGGGGTGAGAGAGAGAGACAGAGAGAGGGGGTGGGGGAGAGAGAGAGAGAGGGGGTGGGGTGGGTGAGAGTAGGGGTGAGAGAGAGAGAGAGACAGAGAGGGGGTGGGGTGGGTGAGAGTAGGGGTGAGAGAGAGAGACAGAGAGAGGGGGTGGGGTGAGAGAGAGAGACAGACAGAGAGGGGGTGGGGTGGGTGAGAGTAGGGGTGAGAGAGAGAGAGAGAGAGACAGAGAGGGGGTGGGGTGGGTGAGAGTAGGGGTGAGAGAGAGAGACAGAGAGAGGGGGTGGGGTGAGAGAGAGAGAGAGAGAGAGGGGTGGGGTGGGTGAGAGTAGGGGTGAGAGAGAGAGAGAGAGGGGGTGGGGTGGGTGAGAGTAGGGGTGAGAGAGAGAGAGACAGAGGGGGTGGGGTGGGTGAGAGAGAGAGAGAGGGGTTGGGTGTGCTGCTATTCACAGAATGGTGTGCTGCTATTCACAGAATGGTGTGCTGCTATTCACAGAATGGTGTGCTGCTATTCACAGAATGGTGTGCTGCTATTCACAGAATGGTGTGCTGCTATTCACAGAATGGTGTGCTGCTATTCACAGAATGGTGTGCTGCTATTCACAGAATGGTGTGCTGCTATTCACAGAATGGTGTGCTGCTATTCTGACCATAAAACGTAAAACTGACCATCCTACCAAGACTTTGGCGATGTCATTTAGAAAATAGCCTCCAATACCCTACTCAAATCAAATCAAATCAAATTGATTTATATAGCCCTTCGTACATCAGCTGATATCTCAAAGTGCTGTACAGAAACCCAGCCTAAAACCCCAAACAGCAAGCAATGCAGGTGTAGAAGCACGGTGGCTAGGAAAAACTCCCTAGAAAGGCCAAAACCTAGGAAGAAACCTAGAGAGGAACCAGGCTATGTGGGGTGGCCAGTCCTCTTCTGGCTGTGCCGGGTGGAGATTATAACAGAACATGGCCAAGATGTTCAAATGTTCATAAATGACCAGCATGGTCGAATAATAATAAGGCAGAACAGTTGAAACTGGAGCAGCAGCACAGTCAGGTGGAAGTTGAAACTGGAGCAGCAGCATGGCCAGGTGGACTGGGGACAGCAAGGAGTCATCATGTCAGGTAGTCCTGGGGCATGGTCCTAGGGCTCAGGTCAGTTGAAACTGGAACAGCAGCATGGCCAGGTGGACTGGGGACAGCAAGGAGTCATCATGTCAGGTAGTCCTGGAGCTCAGGTCCTAGGGCTCGGGTCCTCCGAGAGAGAGAAAGAAAGAGAGAAGGAGAGAATTAGAGAACGCACACTTAGATTCACACAGGACACCGAATAGGACAGGAGAAGTACTCCAGATATAACAAACTGACCCCAGCCCCCGACACATAAACTACTGCAGCATAAATACTGGAGGCTGAGACAGGAGGGGTCAGGAGACACTGTGGCCCCATCCGAGGTGGGTGAGAGTAGGGGTGAGAGAGAGAGAGAGACAGAGAGGGGGTGGGGTGGGTGAGAGTAGGGGTGAGAGAGAGACAGAGAGAGGGGGTGGGGTGAGAGAGAGAGAGAGAGAGAGGGGGTGGGGTGGGTGAAAGTAGGGGTAGGGAGAGAGAGAGAGAGGGGTGGGGTGGGGTGGGAAAAGGGGTGAGAGAGAGAGAGACAGAGAGACATAGAGAGGGGGTGGGGTGGATGAGAGTAGGGGTGAGAGAGAGAGACAGAGAGAGGGGGTGGGGTGAGAGAGAGAGAGAGAGAGAGAGGGGGGTGGGGTGGGTGAAACAAATTGGATGCAGTCTATCACAGTGCAATCCGTTTTGTCACCAAAGCCCCATATACTACCCACCATTGCGACCTGTACGCTCTCGTTGGCTGGCCCTCGCTTCATACTCGTCGCCAAACCCACTGGCTCCATGTCATCTACAAGACCCTGCTAGGTAAAGTCCCCCTTATCTCAGCTCGCTGGTCACCATAGCATCTCCCACCTGTAGCACACGCTCCAGCAGGTATATCTCTCTAGTCACCCCCAAAACCAATTCTTTCTTTGGCCGCCTCTCCTTCCAGTTCTCTGCTGCCAATGACTGGAACGAACTACAAAAATCTCTGAAACTGGAAACACTTATCTCCCTCACTAGCTTTAAGCACCAACTGTCAGAGCAGCTCACAGATTACTGCACCTGTACATAGCCCACCTATAATTTATCCCAAACAACTACCTCTTTCCCAACTGTATTTAATTTTAATTAATTTATTTATTTTGCTCCTTTGCACCCCATTATTTTTATTTCTACTTTGCACATTCTTCCATTGCAAAACT
Source organism: Oncorhynchus tshawytscha (assembly GCF_018296145.1). Classification (NCBI taxonomy): domain Eukaryota; kingdom Metazoa; phylum Chordata; class Actinopteri; order Salmoniformes; family Salmonidae; genus Oncorhynchus; species Oncorhynchus tshawytscha. The sequence continues at coordinate 52,419,645 of NC_056447.1, read as the reverse complement.
ACCATTCCAGTGTTTTACTTGCTATATTGTATTTACTTTGCCACCATGGCCTTTTTTGCCTTTACCTCCCTTCTCACCTCATTTGCTCACATCGTATATAGACTTGTTTATACTGTATTATTGACTGTATGTTTGTTTTACTCCATGTGTAACTCTGTGTCGTTGTATCTGTCGAACTGCTTTGCTTTATCTTGGCCAGGTCGCAATTGTAAATGAGAACTTGTTCTCAACTTGCCTACCTGGTTAAATAAAGGTGAAATAAATAAATAAATAAAAATTCACAGAGTGGTGTGCTGACTCTCCTGCAGTGGTATGCGAGTCTATTGTACTGCATAGCAGCTGTGTTCATGTTGTTCATGTTTTTGCACTCGTCCTAGTGGGTTTGTCTATTTAAATGGTAACTGAACCTCAAGGATAACCTGGGTTATTTACAAGCATTGCACTTGGGGCATTGTGGTTGCTATTTCTTTCAAGGCCCTCTGCTGGTAGTTTTAGTGAATTCACCCTCTGCTTAGACTATTTGACTCTTCTGTCTGGTACTGGTAACTGACCTATAATCAGAGTGGTAGTGGGGTTGACCTGGATTCAAACCTAATGACTCTGCTTCTCTATAACTTCCAACGGGACAATTCAGTCGGATCCAGGCTACTGTGGACTGGTTGTTTATTTAGGGGAGACTCGCGAGCCCTCAGTGAGGAGAATGCAGAGAGAGAGAGAAAGACAGGAAGGAAGGAGCTACTTGACTGGAAGAGTTTTAAGCTGTTGACCGTTGCCCCTGTGGAAACTCACCTATTGGTGAGGCCTCATCGGTGTGTATATAATGGCCCTCAGTGTAGATGCAGACCTCTCTTGAGTTGTTTCCTCTGGGCTCTGAGCTGTGAACAGTGGCCGCTGGGCTCTGGGCTGTGAACAGTGGGCTCTGGGCTCTGGGCTGTGAACAGTGGGCTCTGGGCTCTGGGCTGTGAACAGTGGGCTCTGGGCTGTGAACAGTGGGCTCTGGGCTCTGGGCTGTGAACAGTGGCCTCTGGGCTGTGAACAGTGGCCGCTGGGCTCTGGGCTGTGAACAGTGGCCGCTGGGCTCTGGGCTGTGAACAGTGGGCTCTGGGCTGTGAACAGTGGGCTCTGGGCTGTGAACAGTGGGCTGTGAACAGTGGGCTCTGGGCTGTGAACAGTGGCCTCTGGGCTGTGAACAGTGGCCTCTGGGCTCTGGGCTGTGAACAGTGGCCTCTGGGCTCTGGGCTGTGAACAGTGGCCGCTGGGCTCTGGGCTGTGAACAGTGGCCTCTGGGCTCTGGGCTGTGAACAGTGGCCTCTGGGCTCTGGGCTGTGAACAGTGGGCTCTGGGCTGTGAACAGTGGGCTCTGGGCTGTGAACAGTGGCCGTTGGGCTGTGAACAGTGGCCGCTGGGCTCTGGGCTGTGAACAGTGGCTGCTGGGCTCTGGGCTGTGAACAGTGGCCTCTGGGCTCTGGGCTGTGAACAGTGGCCTCTGGGCTCTGGGCTGTGAACAGTGGCCTCTGGGCTGTGAGCAGTGGCCGCTGGGCTCTGGGCGAACTGGGCTCTGGGCTGTGAACAGTGGGCTCTGGGCTGTGAACAGTGGCTGCTGGGCTCTGGGCTGTGAACAGTGGCCTCTGGGCTCTGGGCTGTGAACAGTGGCCTCTGGGCTGTGAGCAGTGGCCGCTGGGCTCTGGGCTGTGAACAGTGGGCTCTGGGCTGTGAACAGTGGGCTCTGGGCTGTGAACAGTGGCCGCTGGGCTCTGGGCTGTGAACAGTGGGCTCTGGGCTCTGGGCTGTGAACAGTGGCCTCTGGGCTGTGAGCAGTGGCCGCTGGGCTCTGGGCTGTGAACAGTGGCCGCTGGGCAACATTTGTTTCCATTCTTTCTTTATGGAAGTGGTACTCAAGGCAGAGTCATTAGTCATTCATTGAGTCATTAACTGACAGTGTCAATGTGTACACAAGAAGTAACACTCCCTGGTCTGCTGTGTATGTGCAACACTCCCCACTCCCCAACACTCCCCACTCCCCAACACTCCCCACTCCCCACTCCCCAACACTCCCCAACACTCCCCACTCCCCACTCCCCAACACTCCCCACTCCCCACTCCCCAACACTCCCCACTCCCCAACACTCCCCACTCCCCACTCCCCAACACTCCCCACTCCCCACTCCCCAACACTCCCCAACACTCCCCCACTCCCCACTCCCCAACACTCCCCCACTCCCCACTCCCCAACACTCCCCAACACTCCCCACTCCCCAACACTCCCCACTCCCCACTCCCCAACACTCCCCACTCCCCAACACTCCCCAACACTCCCCAACACTCCCCCACTCCCCAACACTCCCCAACACTCCCCACTCCCCAACACTCCCCACTCCCCAACACTCCCCACTCCCCAACACTCCCCACTCCCCAACACTCCCCACTCCCCACTCCCCAACACTCCCCACTCCCCAACACTCCCCACTCCCCAACTCCCCAACACTCCCCACTCCCCAACACTCCCCATTCCTTGAGTGTCTGGCTAAAACTAGGACTGAGCTGACCTGTCACTCTACGATAGTATATAGGCTTTACGTAGTGAGGCTGTCAGAATGTTCTGGAAATATATACACAATCCTGTATATCATGGATTTTTCATACAACACTATCAATGTCATTCATCTGTAATAAAGGCCTCTCCTTCAAAGTGCCATCTTTACACAATTAGGAACTGGGTCTCTTGTCTGTTTAGCATTAAGGATTAGCCTAACTGTAGTGATGTAGTGAGCCACAGCTGTTCACTCTGGCTTAAATATCCCCACAGCCCCGAGGAGGAACTCTATAGCGTTAACAGGGAAATAGTGAGAAGGACACACATAAACACACATCATGCAGACTCAGAGAGTTACACACAGAGTAGGAAAGGTTTGTGTATTATATAAGGAACCTCAAGATACGGTATTCTCACCCATACTTAGGTGCCGATATGCTACGTATTACGATTCTCACGATTCTATATGTATTGCGATTCGATAATGTGATTTTATTGCGTTTGACGTTCCAGACATCTTGCTCATCCTATGTTTGTTGCAGAGGGATAAGAGATAGCCATGATAAAAAAACGTTTTTATTTTTATTTTTAAATCAGTCATAGCAATAAATGTGCTGAAAGCAAATTTCTCCCTATTTAAAAAAGAAGATGGTGAACTAGCTATGAAGGATAAATACTGGCGTTTTGGTGCAGGTACAGACAACTAGCTATGAAGGATAAATACTGGAGTTTTGGTGCAGGTACAGCCAACTAGCTACGAAGGATAAATACTGGAGTTTTGGTGCAGGTACAGCCAACTAGCTACGAAGGATAAATACTGGAGTTTTGGTGCAGGTACAGCCAACTAGCGTGAAAATAATATTGCGACATTGTCAAAATGATACGATATATAGTGTGTGTCGTGTAACTTTTAGTATAATTGTGGTGTGAGCATCTCTTCCACTTAATCCAGTCACCGGGCAGCAGCTGCAACAGCGGTGCACCACTGTGTGTGTACTGTGTGTGTACTGTGTGTGTGTACTGTGTGTACTGTGTGTGTGTACTGTGTGTGTGTACACTGTGTGTGTGTACTGTGTGTGTACTGTGTGTGTACTGTGTGTGTGAACTGTGTGTGTGAACTGTGTGTGTGTACTGTGTGTGTGTACTGTGTGTGTGTGTTGTGTGTGTACTGTGTGTGTGTACTGTGTGTGTACTGTGTGTGTACTGTGTGTGTGAACTGTGTGTGTGAACTGTGTGTGTGTACTGTGTGTGTGTACTGTGTGTGTGTTGTGTGTGTACTGTGTGTGTGTACTGTGTGTGTACTGTGTGTGTTGTGTGTGTGTGTACTGTGTATGTACTGTGTGTGTACTGTGTGTGTGTTGTGTGTGTACTGTGTGTGTGTTGTGTGTGTACTTTGTGTGTACTGTGTGTGTGTGTGTGTGTGTACTGTGTGTGTACTGTGTGTGTGTACTCTGTGTGTGTGTGTGTGCTGTGTGTGTGTGTGCTGTGTGTGTACTGTGTGTGTGTGTGTTGTGTGTGTACTGTGTGTGTACTGTGTGTGTGTGTGTGTGTGTGTGTGTGTGTGTGTGTGTGTGTACTGTGTCTGTGTGTGTACTGTGTGTGTGTGTACTGTGTGTGTGTGCTGTGTGTGTGTGTGCTGTGTGTGTGTGTACTGTGTGTGTGTGTACTGTGTGTGTGTAGTGTGTGTACTGTGTGTGTGTGTACTGTGTGTGTGTGTGTGTGTGTGTACTGTGTGTGTGTACTGTGTGTACTGTGTGTGTGTACTGTGTGTGTACTGTGTGTGTGTACTGTGTGTGTACTGGGTGTGTACTGGGTGTGTGTGTGTGTGTGTGTACTGTGTGTGTGTACTGTGTGTGTACTGTGTGTGTACTGTGTGTGTACTATGTGTGTGTACTATGTGTGTGTACTGTGTGTGTGTACTGTGTGTGTACTGTGTGTGTTAATTGTGTAAGCCTCTGGGATGACGACACACCTGAGTAACTGGAACTTGTAAACGGCATAAATGATTTGGGAAAGTCGCTCCATTTGCTGTTGACCCACAATCCCCTGTAAATCACACTCTCTTATAAAGCTCTGAAAAACAATGATTTAGAGACACATTAGGCCTAGATATTGATGGATTTCAAATATGCCTTGGCCAAGTCTGCGTGCACATAGCTGGGGGGGGGGTTGATATTGTCTGTGGATATTATACAGTGTTCTGTTTCACTAGTAATATAGCCTATACAAGAAGAGTTGACTCTTTTTGGGGTCTTTAAAGATTACATCATAATCTTTATTTAAATCCTGGATTAGAAAAGAGGGATTGGGATGGGGGATGTAGCATTGTAGTGCTTTTCTATATATTGTAATGCTTTTCTATATATTAGTTCATTAGTGAGGGGGGACAAATCGATACGGTTACATATCGGGATGGATATTATTTCGGACTATATTGTTTTGACAATATCTCAATAATATTTTTGCTCTAGTTGTCTGTACCTGCACCAAAACTCCAGTATTTATCCTTCATAGCTAGTTGGCTGTACCTGCACCAAAACTCCAGTATTTATCCTTCATAGCTAGTTGGCTGTACCTGCACCAAAACTCCAGTAGTGTACTTCCGGCGCCGACAGAGATGGCCGCCTCGCTTTTTACGTGTTATTTCTTACACTAGTACCCCAGGTCATCTTAGGTTTCTTTACATACAGCCGAGAAGAACTACTGAATATAAGATCAGCGTCAACTCACCATCAGTTCGACCAAGAATATGTTTTTCGCGTCTGCGGATCCTGTGTTCTGCCTTACAACCAGTGTAACCGAGTGGATCACATGCAGCGACCAAAAAAAAAAACGACTCAGAAAAAGAGGGAAACGAAGCGGTCTTCTGGTCAGACTCCGGAGACGGGCACATCGTGCACCACTCCCTAGCATTCTTCTTGCCAATGTCCAGTCTCTTGACAACAAGGTTGATGAAATCCGAGCAAAGGTAGCATTCCAGAGGGACATCAGAGACTGTAACGTTCTTTGCTTCACGGAAACATGGCTAACTGGAGAGACGCAATCCGAAGCGGTGCAGCCAACGGGTTTCTCCACGCATCGCGCCGACAGAAACAAACATCTTTCTGGTAAGAAGACGGGCGGGGGCGTATGTCTTATGGCCAACGTGACATGGTGTGATGAAAGAAACATACAGGAACTCAAATCCTTCTGTTCACCCGATTTAGAATTCCTAACAATCAAATGTAGACCGCATTATCTACCAAGAGAATTCTCTTCGATTATAATCACAGCCGTATATATCCCCCCAAGCAGACACATCGATGGCTCTGAACAAACTTTATTTAACTCTCTGCAAACTGGAAACGATTTATCCGGAGGCTGCATTCATTGTAGCTGGGGATTTTAACAAGGCTAATCTGAAAACAAGCCTCCCTAAATTTTATCAGCATATCGATTGCGCAACCAGGGGTGGAAAGACCCTGGATCATTGTTACTCTAACTTCCGCGACGCATATAAGGCCCCGCCCCGCCCCCCTTTCGGAAAAGCGGACCACGACTCCATTTTGTTGATCCCTGCCTACAGACAGAAACTAAAACAAGAAGCTCCCACGCTGAGGTCTGTCCAACGCTGGTCCGACCAAGCTGACTCCACACTCCAAGACTGCTTCCATCACGTGGACTGGGAGATGTTTCGTATTGCGTCAGACAACAACATTGACGAATACGCTGATACGGTGTGCGAGTTCATTAGAACGTGCGTTGAAGATGTCGTTCCCATAGCAACGATTAAAACATTCCCTAACCAGAAACCGTGGATTGATGGCAGCATTCGTGTGAAACTAAAGGCACGAACCACTGCTTTTAATCAGGGCAAGGTGTCTGGTAACATGACTGAATACAAACAGTGCAGCTATTCCCTCCGCAAGGCTATCAAACAAGCTAAGCGCCAGTACAGAGACAAAGTAGAATCTCAATTCAACGGCTCAGACACAAGAGGTATGTGGCAGGGTCTACAGTCAATCACGGACTACAGGAAGAAACCCAGCCCAGTCACGGACCAGGATGTCTTGCTCCCAGGCAGACTAAATAACTTTTTTGCCCGCTTTGAGGACAATACAGTGCCACTGACACGGCCTGCAACGGAAACATGCGGTCTCTCCTTCACTGCAGCCGAAGTGAGTAAGACATTTAAACGTGTTAACCCTCGCAAGGCTGCAGGCCCAGACGGCATCCCCAGCCGCGCCCTCAGAGCATGCGCAGACCAGCTGGCCGGTGTGTTTACGGACATATTCAATCAATCCCTATACCAGTCTGCTGTTCCCACATGCTTCAAGAGGGCCACCATTGTTCCTGTTCCCAAGAAAGCTAAGGTAACTGAGCTAAACGACTACCGCCCCGTAGCACTCACATCCGTCATCATGAAGTGCTTTGAGAGACTAGTCAAGGACCATATCACCTCCACCCTACCTGACACCCTTGACCCACTCCAATTTGCTTACCGCCCAAATAGGTCCACAGACTATGCAATCTCAACCACACTGCACACTGCCCTAACCCATCTGGACAAGAGGAATACCTATGTGAGAATGCTGTTCATCGACTACAGCTCGGCATTCAACACCATAGTACCCTCCAAGCTCGTCATCAAGCTCGAGACCCTGGGTCTCGACCCCGCCCTCTGCAACTGGGTACTGGACTTCCTGACGGGCCGCTCCCAGGTGGTGAGGGTAGGCAACAACATCTCCTCCCCGCTGATCCTCAACACCGGGGCCCCACAAGGGTGCGTTCTGAGCCCTCTCCTGTACTCCCTGTTCACCCACGACTGCGTGGCCATGCACGCCTCCAACTCAATCATCAAGTTTGCGGACGACACAACAGTGGTAGGCTTGATTACCAACAACGACGAGACGGCCTACAGGGAGGAGGTGAGGGCCCTCGGAGTGTGGTGTCAGGAAAATAACCTCACACTCAACGTCAACAAAACTAAGGAGATGATTGTGGACTTCAGGAAACAGCAGAGGGAACACCCCCCATCCACATCGATGGAACAGTAGTGGAGAGGGTAGCAAGTTTTAAGTTCCTCGGCATACACATCACAGACAAACTGAATTGGTCCACTCACACAGACAGCATCGTGAGGAAGGCGCAGCAGCGCCTCTTCAACCTCAGGAGGCTGAAGAAATTCGGCTTGTCACCAAAAGCACTCACAAACTTCTACAGATGCACAATCGAGAGCATCCTGGCGGGCTGTATCACCGCCTGGTATGGCAACTGCACCGCCCTCAACCGTAAGGCTCTCCAGAGGGTAGTGAGGTCTGCACAACGCATCACCGGGGGCAAACTACCTGCCCTCCAGGACACCTACACCACCCGATGCTACAGGAAGGCCATAAAGATCATCAAGGACACCAACCACCCGAGCCACTGCCTGTTCACCCCGCTGCCATCCAGAAGGCGAGGTCAGTACAGGTGCATCAAAGCTGGGACCGAGAGACTGAAAAACAGCTTCTATCTCAAGGCCATCAGACTGTTAAACAGCCACCACTAACATTGAGTGGCTACTGCCAACACACTGTCAATGACACTGACTCTACTCCAGCCACTTTAATCATGGGAATTGATGGGAAATGATGTAAATATATCACTAGCCACTTTAAACAATGCTACCTTATATAATGTTACTTACCCTACATTGTTCATCTCATATGCATACGTTGATACTGTACTCTATATCATCGACTGCATCCTTATGTAATACATGTATCACTAGCCACTTTAACTATGCCACTTGGTTTACATACTTATCTCATATGTATATACTGTACTCGATATCATCTACTGTATCTTGCCTATGCTGCTCTGTACCATCACTCATTCATATATCCTTATGTACATATTCTTTATCCCCTTACACTGTGTATGACAGTAGTTTTTTTTGGAATTGTTAGTTAGATTACTTGCTCGTTATTACTGCATTGTCGGAACTAGAAGCACAAGCATTTCGCTACACTCGCATTAACATCTGCTAACCATGTGTATGTGACAAATAAAATTTGATTTGATTTGATTTATCCTTCATAGCTTGTTCTCCCATCTTCTTTTTAAATAGGGAGTCAATTTGTTTTCAGCTCATTAATTTCCAATGACTGATGAAAACTGGTTTTCTCGTGGCTCTGTCTTGTCCCTCTGCAGCAGACATGTAGTGAGCAATATGTTTGGAACATCGTATCGTAATAAAATCACATTATAGAACAAATCTTATTGGAACCTAAGTATCATGAGAATATATCGTGAGCTCCCTGGCCATAATTGAAGTCAGTATTATCCATATTGTCATGGTTGTAGCCTAGTACTTTACCTCTCTGTAAAACCAATGCGTTACAAAGCTTGTTGTTGAACTGGTTGCAAATAGTTGTGTATTTAAGTCTGCATGTGTTTGCCTCCAGGCTCTCTGCCTCCATCCACAGAGATTCAATAACAGTATGATCGATTTGCTATTCATCTTTCAGTGTCTCCTTTCAATTAAATTTTCACAATTCAGCCGAGAAGCCACTTACAGAATAGTGTCTGTTTGCATGTGTGTCATGCCATTGCTTTAAACCAGGGATCATCAACTAGATTCAGCTGCGGGCCGGTTTCATTTTTAAAACATTTCTTGAGAGGATGGTCGGGTGGCTGGAACCGGCAGGGTTGGCAGGTGACCTAGTGGTTAAGAACGTTGGGCCAGTAACTGAAAAATCACTGGTTCGAATCCCCGAGCCAGTTAGGTGAAAAATATGTAAACTCAGCAACAAAAAAAAAATGTCCTCTCACTATCAACTGGGTTTATTTTCCGCAAACTTAATTAACACGTGTAAATATTTGTATGAACATAACAAGATTCAACAACTGAGACATAAACTGAACAAGTTCCACGGACATGTGACTAACAGAAATGGAATAATGTGTCCCTGAACAAAGGGGGGTTCAAAATCAAAAGTAACAGTCAGTATCTGGTGTGGCCACCAGCTGCATTAAGTACTGCAGTGCTCCTCCTCATGGACTGCACCAGATTTGCTAGTTCTTGCTGTGAGATGTTACCCCACTCTTCCACCAAGGCACCTGCAAGTTCCCGGACATTTCTAGGGGGAATGGCCCTAGCCCTCCGATCCAACAGGTCCCAGACGTGGGAGTGAGATCCGGGCTCTTCGCTGGCCATGGCAGAACACTGACATTCCTCTCTTGCAGGAAATCACGCACAGAATGAGCAGTATAGCAGTATGGCTGGTGGCATTGTCATGCTAGAGAGTCATGTCAGGATGAGCCTGCAGCAAGGGTACCACATGAGGGAGGAGGATGTCTTCCCTGTAATGCACAGCGTTGAGATTGCCTGTAATGACAACAAGCTCAGTCCGATGATGCTGTGACACACCGCCCCAGACCATGACGGACCCTCCACCTCCAAATAGATCCTGCTCCAGAGTACAGGCCTCGGTGTAACGCTTATTCCTTCGACGATAAACGCAAATCCGACCATCACCCCTGGTGAGACAAAACCGCGACTCGTCAGTGAAGAGCACTTTTTGCCAGTCCTGTCTGGTCCAGCGACGGTGGGTTTGTGCCCATAGGCAACATTGTTGCCGGTGATGTCTGGTGAGGACCTGCCTTACAACAGGCCTACAAGCGCCCAGTCCAGCCTCTCCCAGCCTATTGCGGACAGTCTGAACACTGATGGAGGGATTGTGCGTTCCTGGTGTAACTTAGGCAATTGTTGTTGCCATCCTGTAACTGTCCCGTAGGTGTGGTGTTCGGATGTACCGATCATGTGCAGGTGTTTTTACACGTGGTCTGCCACTGCGAGGACGATCAGCTGTCCGTCCTGTCTCCCTGTAGCGCTGTTTTAGGCGTATCACAGTGCGGACATTGCAATTTATTGCCCTGGCCACATCTGCAGCCCTCATGCCTCCTTGCAGCATGCCTAAGGCACGTTCACACAGATGAGCAGGGACCCTGGGCATCTTTCTTTTGGTGTTTTTCAGAGTCAGTAAAAAGGCTTCCATAGTGTCCTAAGTTTTCATAACTGTGACCTTAATTGCCTACCGTCTGTAAGCTGTTAGTGTCTTAACGAACGTTCCACAGGTGCATGTTCATTAGTTGTTTATGGTTCATTGAACTAGCATAACAAACAGTGTTTAAACCCTTTTAGAATGAAGATCTGTGAAGTTATTTGAATTTTTACGGACCCTGAAAGACAGGGTCCTGAAAAGGGACATTTCTTTTGTTGCTGAGTTTAGATGTGCCCTTGAGCAAGGCACTTAACCCTAATTGCTCATGTAAGTCTCTCTCTCTCTCTGCTAAATTACAAATAATTTGTAGACTGCAAAATGACTGCAAGTAGCCCCAACATAATCATTTCAAACCTGGCTTTCAATGTGTATACAATCACGTGTCTCTCTATTTTGCTTGGGAACAGATTTGTTGAATTAAAATCACTTGCAGATGATTTCCTGGTGTTTTTACAGTCTATTAAGACCAATAATGAAATTGGGGAACCAAGCTTTAAACATTGGCCCAATGAACAGGTTGGACCAGTTTGTTTGTTGGCTGGACTCCAAAGGTGTTACCAGGGCAGTAATTAGGCTGTAATGGACTGCTGGGGAGAGACGGAGAGGGGAGTCATTGTCACGCCCTGACCTTAGAGAGCCGTTTTATTTCTCTATTTGGTTAGGTCAGGGTGTGATTTGGGTGGGCATTCTATGTTTTCTATTTCTTTGTTTTTGGCAGAGTGTGGTTCCCAATCAGAGGCAGCTGTCTATCGTTGTCTGATTGGGAATCATACTTAGGCAGCCTTTTTTCCCATCATATGTTGTGGGTAATTATTTATTTTCTGTGTGTGTTTGTGTGCGCCACGGTTGCTTCACGCTCGGTTTCTGTTTACCTGTTTTTTTTGTGAAGGTTTCACTTTATTAAAGATGTGGAACTACAAGCACGCTGCTCCTTGGCTCATCTATGACAGGGAGCTTGAAGACAGTGAACGTGACAGTCATTTAGTACAATACAGTGCATTCGGAAAGTATTCAGACCCCTTGACCTTTTCCACATTTTGTTACATTACAGCCTTATTTCTAAAATTAATTAAATTATTTTTCCACATCAATCTACACACAATACCTTATAATGACAAAGCGAAAACATTTTTTTAGAATTTTTTGTTGTTGTTCCATTCATCCACCTCCATCACCTCATGTTTCAGCATGATAATGCACGACCCCATGTCTCAAGGATCTGTACAGAATTCCTGGAAGCTGAAAATGTCCCAGGTTCTTCCATGGCCTGCGTACTCACCAGTAGGGCTGACCCCATTTAGTGCACCTGTCTTGATTGACTCCTATCTCAGTTGCGGAGCCTGCAGGGGATGGTACACCAGTATCAACAGCAGTACAATACTGTGCATTTGGAAAGTATTCAGACCCCTTGACTTTTCCCACATTCTGTTACATTACAGCCTTAAATGGATTTAATAAAAAATGTTCCTCGCAAAACAGAATTACCTCATAGTCACTTTTTTTGTCCAATAATCTACTATTCCATTTTATTTTCAAAGGAATGTGGAGTATAGAGGCCAAATCCAGAGGAAATCTACTGCATCTTAGTTTAAACCAGTTACATTATTTTATATTTACTGTCTCTGACCCCACAACTGCAAGGTCAAAGGTTTGGCACAAGCTGCTACCCAAGATACACTTCCTTAAAACACTAGACTAGTACAACTGAGCAATAGGGGGAGAAGTGAGTAATCGGGGAGAAGGGTCAGGGAGGTGACCAAGAACCCGATGGTCACTCTGACAGAGCTCCAGAGTTCCTCTGTGGAGATGGGAGAACCTTCCAGAAAGACAGCCATCTCTGCAGCACTCCACCAATCAGGCCTTTATGGTATGGCCTGACGGAAGCCACTCCTCAGTAAAAAGCACATGACAGCCAATTTTGTGTTTGCCAAAAGGCACCTAAAGACTCTCAGACCATGAGAAACAAGATTCTCTGGTCTGATGAAACTGATTGAACTCTTTGGCCTGAATGTCTAGCGTCACGTCTGGAGAAAACCTGGCATCATCCCGACGGTGAAGCATGGTGGTGGCAGCACCATGCTGTGGGGATGTTTTTCAGCTTCAGGGACTGGGAGACTGAGGGATTGAGGGAAAGATGAACGGAGCAAAGTACAGAGAGATCCTTGATGAAAACTTGCTCCAGTGTGCTCAGGACCTCGGACTGGGGTGAAGGTTCACCTTCCAACAGTACAACGACCCTAACCACACAGCCAAGACAATGCAGGAGTGGCTTTGGACGAGTCTCTGAATATCCTTGAGTGGCCAAGCCCTGACTTGAACCCGATTGACATCTCTGGAGAGACCTGAAAATAGCTGTGCAGCAATGCTCCCCATCCAACCTGACAGCAATGCTCCCCATCCAACCTGACAGCAATGCTCCCCATCTAACCTGACAGCTTGAGAGGATCTGCAGAGAAGAATAGGAGAAAATTCAAATACAGGTGTGCCAAGCTTGTAGCATCATACCAAAGAAGACTCGAGGCTGCAATCCCTACCAAAGGTACTTCAACAAAGTGCAGAGTAAAGGGTCTGAATATTTATGTAAATAGAGGGTCTGCATACTTTGTCCCCCCCACAAAAAAAGAAAAAAATCCTGTTTTTGCTTTGTCATTAAGGGGTATTGTGTGTAGATTGAGGGGGGGGGGACAATTTAATCCATTGTAGAATAAGGCTGTAATGTAACAATGTGGAAAAGGTCAAGGGGTCTGAATACTTCCTGAACACACTGAACATGTTCTGCGTTTAATTCTCTTAGCAAATCATTTGTCTAACCTTAGAAATAGGATCATGTTAATCATGCTCATGACAGTCAAACATAATCACTCTAACACACCGTTCCCTGACTGACTCACTCACTTTGTTCTCAGGGAAATGCGTTTGGACAGTTTAGGGTATTTGTGGGAATGTAATTAGCTACACATTATGTGGTTGGTGTTTGTGAAATATTGTCTCTTCATAGAGATGAATCCATGAAGCACATCTGTCTGAATGGGGTGGGTGGGGGATTAGTTGGATTAGTTGGATTAGTTGGATTAGTTGGATTAGTTGGATTAGTTGGATTAGTTGGATTAGTTGTACTTGTGCAAGATGATAGTTGTGATGTGCAGATTATTTTAGTGAGGCAAGTATTGCAATATTTTGATAGGATAGCCTATAAAAGCGCTAACCATCAGAGGTTTTAAGGAAGTTAACACACTCGGCTAATAGCCTACTTTAGTTATCAGATACTAAATCAGATACCGTGAACAACTATTACCAATGGCCAAGAGTGTTCAAAGCTGTCATCAAGTCATAGGGTGGCTACTTTGAAGAATCTCAAGTAATAAAATATATTTTGATTTGTTTAACACTTTTTTGGGGGTTACCATTTTACTCCATATGTGTTATTTCATAGGTTTGATGTCTTCACTATTATTCTACAGTATAGAAAATAGTCAACATAAAGAAAAACCCTTGAATGAGTCGGTGTGTCCAAACTTTTGACTGGTACTGTGTGGGGTGTGCCCACTGCGTCAACAGATCACAGTATTGGTTGACTAATGTTTGCTGCAGACAACACCCATAGCTGGGTGACGAAAGGCTTTGTCCACAACATGGTGGAGGCTGACATCATGGGAAACCTATTCATTCATACAATCAGGAAGATATTACAACCAATTAGAATGGCAATAGTGTCGTTTTATGGGTTTTTCAAATAGAGTGCCTAACGTGTCAATGTGCCTGCCTGCCCTGCCATGTCTCTTCTGCCAAAAGAACAGGCTTCTTGGTAACATATTATTTTAATGAAGCACTTCAAGCTCACGTCTTGCTCTGAGTTCCTATGCTCTGCTGGAGTAGGACTAAGTGGGTCTGAATCATAGAGATCCTATTAAATTACCATTTTATTGTATTCTAATTCCTAATTCTATGGTCTGTATTGTCATCTCAAGCCAATCTTCTTTAAGCAGTAGCTACCGGGGGGGAAGAATGAATCAATCTAGCACTGCTTGGTATGTGAAGTGCAGTCAGTGATTGGGCCTGTTTTGGTATGTTGAGTAGTATTGTCACGATACCAGATTTAGGAATTTTGATACCCGCTTTAGTATCATAATATTCGATACTAAAATGATACCACAGCAACAATAAAGTTTATTAGCTAAAGTCACAGAATAACCGCTGGGCTTTCTATCTTCTATTCTATATTTAATGTCTTCCAAAAGACAAAACACTATATTAAATAACAGAAGAATACCTTCAATTTCCCTTATGCCAAACCAGAGCAGAGACTCAGAGCAGGCAATATCATTTTACAATTACATCTAAACTGTTTTAAAATGTAATTTGATTCATATCAGGGTTCATTTTTCTCATCTATGTCCATAATGACATTCATTAGACCTATAATTAATTTATTTATGTAACCTTTATTTAACTAGGCAAAAAATGATTTTTTATAATGATGGCCTAGGTCAACAGTGGGTTAACTGCCTTGTTCAGGGGTAGAACGACAGATTTTTATCAGCTCGGGATTCGATCTAGCAACCTTTCGGTTACTGGCCCAACGCTCTGACCGTTAGGTTACCTACCGCCCTATTATTCACAACAGCTAAATAATTCAATGTATTAAATGAATAGCTTAGTTCTAAAACACTTGGAAGCTTATTTCTGAAGCTTCTATACTGACCAAAAATATAAATGCAACATGGGAACAATTTCAAAGATTTTATTGAGTTACAGTTCATAAAAGGAAATCAGTCAATTCAAATAAATTCATTACACCCTAATCTATGGATTTCACATGACTGGGCAGGGGTGCAGCCATGGGTGGGCCTGGGAGGGCATAGACCCACCCACTTGGGGGCCAGGTCCACCCACTGGGGAGCCAGGCCCAGCCAATCAGAATTAGTTTTTCCAACAAAAGGGCATTATTACAGGCATAAATACTCCTCAGCAGCCCCCCCCCCCTCCCCCTTCTGGGGACCATCGCTGGAGACCCCGGGCTGGGGACCGTTGTTGGAGGCTCCGGACTGTGGCCCGTCGTTGGAGGTTCCGGACTGTGGCCCGTCGTTGGAGGCTCCGGACTGTGGCCCGTCGTTGGAGGTTCCGAACTGTGGCCCGTCGTTGGAGGTTCCGGTCTGTGAACTGTCGCCGGGATCTCTGGACTGGGTACTGTCGCCGGACACTCTGGACTGCCGAAGCGCACTGTAGGCCTGGTGCGTGGTGCCGGCACTGGTGGTACTGGGCGAGTGCGGGGAGGAGGAACATGATGTACTGGTAGCCATGTCTCCATGAAACCGAGTATGTTACAATCCCGGATATCTCTTTGGAAAGCAACTCTTGCCCTAATTTTGTCGACTTTGTTAACTAGGGACTGGACATTAGCGAGTAATATACTCGGAAGCGGTGGGTGGTGTGCGTGCATCCGAAGCCTCACTAGAAGACACTAGCTCCCTCTCCTCCGACGGCGTTGTTTTGGGTCGGCCTGTGGGAGGTGCAGACAAAGGATACGCTTTGGGAAAGTCGTATTCCTGGTCGTAGTGCTGGTAAGTTGACATCTCTCTGATATCCAATAGTTCTTCCCGGCTATATGTAATAACACTTAAGGTTTTCTGGGCTAACAATGTAAGAAATAATACATAAAAAAACACAAAATACTGCAGAGTTTCCTAAGGACTAGAAGCTAAGCTGCCGTCTCTATTGGTGCTATCTTCAGGCTGGGAGAAAAGCATATTGGTGGTCGCTGAGCCTGTATTTGGTCAGTATCTGTCCCTGTTCTGTCCGACAGAGTAGAGCTATTCTGCCAATTTTTATTCTCTTTTGAGGACCAAATAGGAATTTAAAGGTTTTTGTTTAATTTTCCCAATTTGTCAAGTAGGAGGTTATAATTTCTGTAACAATCTGATTTCCTTGTGTGTTTGTAAATAGGTTTGTTTGGTGGTTTTAAGAGCTGTCAGGGGACTTTTTTCAGGGTTCAGCTCTCGGGTTTCCCTGTGCCAAAATGGTGCCAAAAATATTAATATCCGGCGCCGACAGAGATGGCCGCCTCGCTTTGCGTTCCTAGGAAACTATGCAGTTTTTTGTTTTTTTACGTGTTATTTCTTACAAAATGGTGCCAAAAATATTAGTGTCCGTTATATTTACAAATAAAGTGAATTTTCCGAGTTCCGCTTTGCATGCGTTATTTGGTACTTTCTTTTGGACACGTAGGACAATTCTGCAGAATTCTGTATGTAGATTTTCTATTTGGTTTTTAACCCAATACTTATAATCTTAATTACAGGCTGGACCCAAAACCTCGCTTCCATATAGTGGAATTGGTAAAATTACACTTGAATATTTTGTACCTGATTTGGAATTTGAATATTTATTTTAGAGGTTTCTTTTTATGGAATAAAATACATTGCAGGGTTTTTGTTTTACTCAATTCACTGCCAGACCAAATCCAGTAGAGGATGTTTTGTCCCAGGTAGGTGTACCACGTTCAACCAATTCAATATATATATTTTTATTTAAAAAAATGTCGGTGGAGGTTGAATGGGACTCGGTCAGGGTCTCAACTTACTGTTGCAGAATTGCATGAAATTAGGTATACAATTGCAAAATCCTCTCTCCGCCCCATTGCAAAATGTGTAGAAATGTAGGAAATTAACTTCGTTGTCACAAGGGGGCCGCTAAAATACTTTGTTTCGCAAGATGGGGGGGGTGTATGGATGTCTGTATGCAGACCCACAAGCCACTGCGGCCCCCTCATGATGAATTATGTTTTTTTTGTGGCCCCCATGCCCATCAAAGTTGCCCATCCCCGGTGTAGCTGTCTTCATTAAAGTGTAGGATTCTAGTGGGGGGGATATAGGTAGCACACAGGAGGACATTTTTCTCTGTTATGATCATTTCCTTTTGAATTTCTAACCAAATGTAAAATGTTCCTGTTTTGATTAATTTAGTGGAGTGAGTTAGGTCTGCTCTATACCAAATTAGCATACCCCCTGAGACCCTTCCCTGTTTCACACCTGGTAGTTTGGTGGATGGGACTACCAGCTCTCTGTAACCTAGGGGACAATCAGTTTGTCCATCTACTATATACCACACACCTGGTAGTTTGGTGGATGGGACTACCAGCTCTCTGTAACCTAGGGGACAATCAGTTTGTCCATCTACTATAAACCACACACCTGGTAGTTTGGTGGATGGGACTACCAGCTCTCTGTA